>NC_135311.1:132176889-132236889 GCF_048772815.1 Callospermophilus lateralis | reverse complement strand
CGGCCCCAGCTACGCCCAGAGGCGCGTGAGCCTGGGCATCGACATCTGCCACCCCGAGACCTACAGCTACCCCATCGAGCGCGGCCGCGTCCTCAACTGGGACGGCGTGCAGCACATCTGGACGTTCGTCCTGGAGAAGCACCGGCAGGAGCACGAGGACTTCCCCGTCATGATCACCGAGACCCCCCGCAGGGAGCCCACGGACCGGAAGAAGACCCTGGAGGTGAGGCCCGGGGCGGGCTGCGGGCACCCCGTGACCATGGGCTCCGTCTGCTCTCCGGATCACTGCGTTTCACGGACCTAGTGTGGGTCGGCCGCGGCTCAGCCCCGGTCCTGGCCAGGCCAGCTGCGGGCTCAGTGGAGGGGGTTCTGCCGGGGGCTCTGGATAGCTGCTCCCGAGTCCGATTTCAGCCCAGTGAACAGGAAAGCGGGTGGCCAGGGGCAAGTAGGATGGTGGGGTGGGCAGGGGCTGAGCTCCCAGGCTTGCTAGGCCGTGGGGATCCCCTCGATTTTACTCTAAATCCAAGGTTGGCAAACTATGGTCAAGGAGCCGAACCCGGCCCACCACTTGTGTTTGCGAATAAAGATTTATTGGGACTCGGCCACACCTGGGCATTTGCACCTGGCCTCTGGCTGCTTTCACAGGGTGGCAGCAGAGGTGAACAGCTGTGGCGGAGACTGGCCCGTAAAATCTAAAACACTTAGGATTGTGGGTTTGCTGGGTGAAACCCACGGAGCCTCGTGAGTTTCAACTTTTAGATAAATAACAAATGATACCTTAGTGTCCCAGATAAGGCAGGGGACATACTTAGGCTCAGATATTTGTTGTGTCTCTGAAATTCACGCCCAGCTGGGCACCCCCGTGTGGGTGCTTGCTAAATGCGGCCCCTGGTCGTGTAGCTGGGGAAGTGCCCGCCAGCCCTGCCGTCCAGGACCAGAGGCCCTGGAGAGCTATAAATGGGGGGTCCTGTGTGAAGGTTGCTGTTTGGGCCACGATGGCGGACTAGGGGACACCCTGAGGACGGGAGAGGGGAGCCCTCCCTTCCTGCTGGGCCAGTGGGCGGGGAGTCAGAGGCCAGAGGCTGGACTGGGGCCAGGGCTTTGTGGGGTTGGGCAGGGGACTCTGCAGAGATCCGGGGGATGATGGATGGTGGGGAGGAGCTCAGCCCAGGTCTTTGCCAAATGCTGGACTCAGAATTTTGCTGGCTTCACACTGGGAGCCTCTGATCCAGGCAGGAGTTCAGCCTCGCCCTCCTCTCTCCCTGTCCCCTGGGCCTGGAACTGTGCATGACGTTGGGGCGTGTTTTGCTGCCTGATGAGCCCCGCCCCCCGCCCACTTGCTGACACCATCTTCCGAGGACCACAGTTAGACAAGTCCCTGAGGGCAGACTTGGCCCCTGACTCTAGCCCCGCAGAGCCCCACTTATCCCCACCACGTGAGCTCCCGGGGCCCTGCACCCTGGTCCTGGGGCAGCCCGGTGGCCCCTGAGAACGTGGGTCCCCGGCGCTGAGTGTTGAGACCTGAGGCGGGGAGGGTCCCTGGGGGAGCAGGGCTGGCGCGGGGCCCTGGGCTGGAGGACACAAAGGGCTTCTCCTGTTGCAGATCATGTTCGAGCTCCTGGACGTGCCGTCCCTGCTCCTGGCCGACCAGCTGGAGATGTCCCTCTACGCCTCGGGGCTCCTGACGGGCGTCGTGGTCGACTCGGGCTACGGCCTGACCCGCGTGCAGCCCTTCCACCTGGGCCGGCCGCTGCCCGACAGCGGGAAGACCCTGGAGCTGGCGGGGCAGGACCTCTCCGCCTACCTCTTCCAGAGCCTCTTCAAGGAAGGGTGCAACCGGCACGACCTGTTCCAGCTGGAGACCGTGACGTCCACTCAGATGAGCAAGTGCTACGTGCCGCAGAACCTGGGGGAGGCCCTGGACTTCCGCCAGAGCCTGCCCAGCGGCGCGGACGAGAGCAACACCTACCAGCTCCCCGACGGCACCGTGGTGGAGCTGACGCCCATGCAGCGCCTGGGCCCCGAGATGTTCTTCAGCCCGCAGGTGTTCGACCTGCAGGGGCCCAGCATCCCCCAGGCCGTGGCCGAGTCCATCTCCTCCTGCGAGGCCTCCAGGCACCACCTGCTCCTGTCCCACGTGATGGCCTGCGGCGGGAACAGCCTCTACCCGGGCTTCACCAAGCGCCTCTACAAGGAGCTGACCTCGGGTCACTTCCCCTCCACCAAGGCCACCATATGGGTGGGCGGCAACCGGAACTTCAGCGTCTGGCTGGGCGCCTCGGTGGTGGCCCACCTGTCCACCTACAGGTCCGAGTGGATGACCCGGGAGGAGTACGTGGAGGGCATGCGGCTGTGACCGGCGCCTTCCCCGGGGGGCCCCGTCTCGCGGTGCAGGCAGATGGACTCCAGCTGTGGTTTGGGCAGCAGTTGGGGGGTGGGCATTAGCTGGTTTGGATTCTGGGGCCAGGAGGGGTCATCTGGGGTTCTCAGGTTTTATCTTGTGTCAAGGGAGGGATCCAACTCAAGGGAGGAGTGTCCCCTGGAAACCTCCAAGGGACAGTGTTCCCGGGTGGCATGTCCCTGGGGTGGGAGTGGCCCTCTGCCACCTCCGTGCCAAACGGCCACTCTGTTTTCACTGTCACTGTCCTTGGGTTGTCCCATTCTTGGTTGCGGTTTTAACTGGGGCGAGAGAGAACGGGGCCCTCTGCTGGGACCCCGAGTATTTTTGATGGGGGAGGGGGTGACATTTCTACCTTATGGTCCTTCCTGGCCGGGTGGCTCTGTGCTGGGGTGTGTCTGGAGGGTCCTTCCTGCCCGTGCCAGGGGCCTGTTTACTATGTTCGAATAAACCACTTGTTTGGAATTGGTGCTGGCTGCTGTGTGGCCCGGCAGGGCGTGTTCCCCGGGGAGGCCCAGGGAGAGAGAGCCGGTGGGTCCTGGACACAGCGGTCATCGCCACCCAGGATGGACAGGCCCAGGCCCCATTCTCCCTCCACCACATTTCCTCCATTGTCCCCAGAGGTCTGAGCAGGTGTGGTCTCGTATGAGTTTGGTGCGTATTGATGAATATTCAAACACCTACTATGCGTCAGGCGCTGCCCTAGGAACCTCCGGTGAAAGGGATATAGGGGGCTTCTGAGTTCAAGAGCCCAGCACCGTGGAGACGTAGCGATAAATACATAAACACAGCCAACCCTCATGTCCTCTGTGGGTTCTAGGACCCCGAGGGTCCCAAATCCAGGGACGCTCAAGTCCCACACATAAAGTGGCATATAGCACGTGCGTCTGGCCCACTCACCTCCTCCCAGATATCCTGAGTCACCTCTGCAGGACTTACAGCACCCAGTGCGACGTGAACGCTGTACGAAGGGTCGATAGGTTGCCCTGGTTGGAGGGGACGTGGCAGGGAAGAGTCTACACAGGTTCAGCGCAGAAGCAATCACAGAACCCGTTTGCATCCGCGGTGATCTGACCCCGCGAACGGACAACCTGTGGATACGGAGGGCGACGGTCTGCGTCGGACGGTGCAGGAGGAAATGAGTCAGGGCCTGGGGGTGAGGGGTGGCCGCTCTCGGTGACTAGACGGGGATGGAGGGGCCTGCGGGAGCCGAGTCCCCCCCTCCTGTGCACACTGGGAGGTACTCTCCCTAGTCCCCCGCAGCTAGGGCCCATGGGACTCCTGGCCAGTTCAGTGTGCCCCTGACCCTTAGAATGCCCAGTCAGCTGCGGGTGCAGTAGAGCCCATGGGGGCCTTAGAAGGCGTAGGGAGGCAGAGTAGAGATGGGAGGAGACTCACGACGGGATGGAGTAGGTGTTGGGCTGGGGCAGGAGGAGGACTCTGTCATGTTCAGCCGCGGAGACCTGGGGGTGTTTGTTACAGCCGCTGCTTTGCTTGATCTGACTGATGCGGAGAGAGGAGCCAGGACTATTTATCTAAACATTTCTTTTCTGTTTAGTGGCACAACCAGCCAGTGCTGTTGGCCACCGTGGAGCCTGGCTGTCTCTGAAAGGAGAGCTCTACTTTCCAGAGCTGGGACGGAGTGACAAGTGTGGTGGGTGGGAGACTCGGCCCAGGAGCCCCAAGGTGTCCCGGCAGGTGGAGGAATCTGGCGGCCAGAGTCCAGCTCACCTTGTCTTGAACGTACGAACCGCATCTTGTTAGCCACAGATCTCCACCCACAGCGGAGCTCTCTGCAGGCCCCAGACAGCGCAGGCATGGCGGCAGGCGGAGCCAGCGGGCAAGTCCGTGGCACGCGAGGCAGCGGTGTGTCCCCCTTCCAGAGGTCTGGAGTTGAGGCTGTGCTCAGGGGAGGAGAACTCGCTTTGTCACCTACCAAGGGCCACTGTAATGGGAGCTGTGACTTCAGGCTTTGCATCTGATGTCACTCCCAACACTGCAGAAGCTTCCTGCAGCGGCTGCCACCATCTGGCCGGGCACCGTGGTGAGCGCTTTACAAATGGAGTCACACTGATCCTCAGCACGCACAAGGAGCTGGATTCGTCCCCATTTACAAATCAGAAACCAACGCCCAGAGGAGTTAAGCACTTCTCCAGCACACACTCGGTCTCTAGCCAAGTGTGAATGGTCAGAGTTCAGAATGGATTCCGCATTCCTCGCAAACTAGACCAGAAGTGGCTGAAGCAGAGAGATTGATCTGTCTTAGGTACAACTAAGCAGCTCAGGGGGACAGTGGCATGTTGATATCATCGAGGACTCTTTCTATGTTTTTTCCCCCTTTGGCATATAGGAGTGTTAAGGCAAGGTCACAAAATGGCTGTGGCGGCTCCAGACATCACATTCATATTCCCTGAAGGAAAGTGAAGGGTGAATGGAGCGTGCCATTGAGGCCTCTCTCTTTATATTAAGGAATCTGAACCTAGGTTGTCCATTCTGTGGCCCGCGCTGTTGCCCACAGTACCGGGCGGCCCTCCCAGCTGTCTGGGCCTGAGAGAGAGAGGTTCTTCCCAGGCTTGGGTGGAAGGCATCCTGAGCAGCCGTCTCCATGCCGGATCCCGGATGTCTGTGTCCACCTGAGCCTTAAAAGGCAGAGGTGAGGAGACTCGGCCATGCGTCCATGGTGGGGTGGGGGGCCCCTTTCCTGCTAGCCGGGGCCGGTCCTCAGGACTCCTCATTTTGTTCTGGGAGGAACATGTAACCTTTCTGCTCAAGCATCAAATCCGGCTGCTGCTGTGTAATTACGGACTTTTCTTCTCTTTCTCTCTCCTCCCCCCGCCCTGGTAGCTTCAAAGCCCCTCGCTGGGTGCTGGGTACCGGCTCTCTCCTCCGACTCTCCAATTAAATTAAAAATAGCGGCTCCATGGGTCGCGCAGGGCCGTCAACCTGACGCGGAGCTGCTGGCTCCCCAGGCCTGGAGGGCGGCGCGGGCCCAGCAGAGGCTGGCGGGCTGCGGCAGGCCTGGCAGCTGGTAGAGCCGGGGAGGCTCACGCTCCATGGCTCGGGGCTGCCTGCCAGGGCGGCCAGGTGCAGGGGGGAGGCCAGGTCTTGGCAGCTGGGCAGGGGGCTGGGAGGAGCTGGCAGAGGGGACAAAGGGAGAGACCCCAGGCAGGCCACCCCGGTTGTGAGCCCACAGTGCTGCCAGCTTCCGCTGCCACGGCTGGGGCTTGGCGCCCGTGCATCTGCGCTTGCGTGGGGTTTGGATGCCCAAGTGCCCGGAGCCAACCCTGGCAGACGCGTCGGGTTCTGCTGAGGCTGGGGACCGAGTCCACGCGGGCTCCAAGCCCCGTCCTGCTGCTGGAAGGGAGGCCAGCCACCTCTCCTACCAGGAGGGTCCCTCCCTGGATTAGCAGATGGCAACTGGACCAGGGCGCAGAGTCTGCAGCCAGAAGCCTGGTGGAATCCCGGCCCCACTGCCTTCTGGCTCTGCTGACCTCCCGCGCCTCGGTTTCCCCATCTGTAAGGGGTGTCCTAAAGAGGCCTGCTCAGGGCGGTTTTCCCGGTCACCTGGGGCTTTGTGTTAATCAGCGTTTTCTTGCTGTAACAAAATACCCAGGAGAACAGCTGGAAGGAGGAAGGGTCTGCTTTCCTCACTGGGGGGAGGGCCGTTTCCAGGTCGCCACACAGAGCGCGCTTGGCGAGCGCAGGAGCCGGGCTCTCGCTCTTTGTTGGCCACCCTGGGGCGCAGAGCTGACCCTGGCATCCTATTGATTTGTCCCCAGCCAGGTCCAGATGGCCGAACCCCGAGTGCTGCTGCTTTCCAGGGAGCGTGGTCACTTCCTGCCTCCTCTGGGAGATGAGGTGGAGGCGACCCGGGGGGGGGGAGTGACCATGGGGTGCGGGGGACGCGGACAGCCAGAGGGTCTCCGCTGCCCGAGGACGGGACCTTGCACATGCTTTTCCCTGTTTGGAATGCTTGTCCCGACACCTCCCTGGTCGCCCTGGACGGCCGGGAAGGGGGCTAAGGGATGGGGGGTTCAGGCTGGCTGGACCGGAGTGCGGAGGGAGGGGGGCGGTCGGCAGGGCCAGCTCTGGAAGGACGCCGAGCGTCACTCCCAGGGGTGAGGACTGATCCTGGGCGGTGACGGGGAGCCCGTCAGAGCGGAAGGCAGAGACGTGATGTCACCTGCAGAACTGAAGCCCTGGGCGCAGCCTGAGAAGGGCTGGGGACACACCTGTCCCACTGCCACCTGGCTGGCTCCCCTCTGACGTCTTGGGCTGGGTGTTGGCGTGGGCAGTACTTGGGGTTTGAGGGGACAACCGATCTTCCTTCCTGTCATCTCACAATGGCGGCCAGGGGCTATGGAGTGCGTTGGAGCTGGGTGGTGGCAGGAGAGGTCCTAGCCCACAGGACTTGGGAAGAGCCGTCCCCAGGGTGGGACAGTGAGGGGTCAGCTGAGGAGCCGTTGTGCCTGCCCCAGCCGGGTGGGTCGGCCCAGTTCCCTGCCCTTCTCTCAGCACCGCGAGGGCTGGACAGCTCCGGGGCGGCCACCTCCTTCCACACCCCATTCAGGAGCTCGGGTTCCCAGAAGCCCTGGGTGGCAGAGAGGGCCAGCCTTGGAACCAGCCAGACAGGGAAGGATCTCTGTTCCCCGCTGGTGAGTGTCACCGGAGAAGAACCGCTCTGCCTCGTTCCGCGGCCTCATCTATAATGCGTCAATAATAGCACTTAACCTCGTAAGGCTAATACGGGAATTAAAGCCATTTATCTAGTCAATGAATATTCATGAGACACCTGCTGTGGGCCCCCCCCTTTTCTAGACTCTGTTAAATTGAAGAAAGTGGCTGAGCGCAGAGCCTGCCTGTAGTAGGTGCTCAGTAAGGATTCATTTTCTCACTGCAACAAACAAGAAGCCCCCAACAGGGAACGCTGCCCTGGCACCTGCGAGACCCTGGAAGACAGAAGAAGCCGCAGAAGAACCCACGGCGTGTGGCCTCCAAAGCTCGCCCCTGCAAGGCTCCAGCTCCTTTGTCCTTTGTTTGTTTATTGGTCCCTGTGGGGACGGAGCCCAGGGCACTCTACCTCTTGGCTACACCCCAGCCCTTTTCCGTTTTCATTTGGGGACAGGGTCTCGCCAGGTCGCCTGGGTTGGCCTTGAACTGTGATCCTCCTGCCTCAGCCTCCGGAGAGACCGGGATTGCAGGTGTGGGGACTGGGCCTGGGTCCTGCCCTTGGGTCCCCTTTTCCATGAGGCCTTCAGAGTCCCGAGATGCAGCCACCCCTGGGGAGCTTTGGGGTTTAGAGGGGCCCTAAAGCCAGAGGTAGAGGGGGGTCCTGCTCTTCTCCCTGATCAGGTGGAGCTGGAGGCACTCGGCCCACCTCGGCCCTCCCCACAGGCGGGCTCCCTCCTGCACCCTGGCCTCCCTCCAGGGGGAACCCGCTGGGCCCAGAGGACACGGATGGAGGGGAGACAAGCCTTGCTGGCCACTGCCGGGGGCGGCTGGGGACACAGGATGGGGCTGGTTCCCCTCTTAAGGCTTGATGAGGGGGACTCGCCCCAGGGGGGTGGGCGCAGGCAGAGCCACCCCTGCCACCCTGTGCACCTGGGGCGCCACCCTCACCTGGCAGCTGGGCCCCGCTGGGGACGCTCGGCTGGGGGAGCCGGTTGGCCGTGATCCTGTTTGACTCTCCAGGGCCTCCGTCAGAACGCTCCTCGCTCCTCGTGGGACGCAGCCCCCTCCGGGGAGCGAGAGCCTGTTCTGCTGTCCTTGTCACCACTAACAAAGGCTTGGCAGTGGGCTGAGCGGCCAGGAGGCTCCTCCCCCACGTGGGCGTCCCCTCCCCCACGGGCCCTGCAGGGTGGCCCTGGCGGCTGCGCTGCTTTCCCAACCCCGTGACACTCCCCGCCCGACTCGCGGGGCATCTGGGAGCAGTCTGCAGAGAAGGGGGCCGCGGTGTGCGGGGTTAATTGGGCCTTTGATGATTTGATGGGGGCAGGCTCTCTGTGACTCACGGGGAAAAGAACCGGTTGGTTAAAGTAAATAGACCAAAATTGCAGGTGTGGTGTTTAACCTGCTGGAGAGAACGTGGGGACTGGTGGTTGGGTTCTCCTTCCCTCAGCCAGCCAGCGAAACGTCCCCAGGAGAGGGGGCTGCGTGGGCAGGAGACTGCACGTCACCCCCACCTCCACCAGCTGTGCAACCCTGGGCAGATCACTTAACCTTTCTGGGCCTCAGTTTCCATATCTGCCAAACGATCCTGTCGGTGGGGCTGGACGCGCAGCTCAGGGGAAGAGTGCCCGCCTAGCTCGGGTGAGGTCTGGTCTGAGCCCCAGCACCACCCACATCTGCACGATGGTGGGGATCTGCTCTGAGCACCAGGCTTGCCCATCCGGAGGCCATTCCAGTTTGGGGGCAGCATTCCCAGTGGTGGTGTTATTTTATCTAACATCTTCATCATTATGTATGCATCAAAGGTGTCCCCGAGGGCCTGGAGAAGGTATTAGTGTGTTGCTTTTGCAATAAGCAATCGACTCTTTCATCTCTCTCAAAATCCTGCCTGTTTCCTACCACCTGGCTCTCTGCCTGCAGGTCACGCGGTCTCACTCCAGGCAGGAAATGTCGATGGAAGGGCCCACGGGCGGAGAGCTGGCCGGCAGGCTCAGGGAGGGCCCAAGGAGCAGCAATGGAGGCCCAGGTTTCAGCCCAGCTCTGTCACTGTCTGGCTGTGTGACCTTAGGTTGATGACTTCATGTCTCTGAGCTCCAACTTTCACTTCCAGAACAGGGACATGGACGGCACCTCTCCCTCGGGGGCGATGAGAGCTACTGTAAGCTGGATGCTCGCACAGTGCCTCCTCCCAGGGACGTTCAGGGCATGCTGGCTGCTGGCCGCGTCACTGTGATTGTGACAGTGACCTTCTGATTCTTCCCCCTGCTCCAATGGGGGACCACGGGCACTAATGCTGCAGTGGTCATTGTGGGCTTACCTGTCCCTCTGGAGAGCTGCTGCCCTTTGAGGTGGCCTCAGTCAGGGTGAGAAGCCACTTCTGGGGATCCCCATCAAGGGGAGGACAACAGTGTCTGTGTGGACCCGCGGGCGAAGCTGCTGGCCCGCTGCGCAGGACCCTGACAGTCCCCGGCTCCTTGGTCACCCCCTGGGGTCAGCTGCAAGGCCACCCCTGCCGGCCACATCTCTCTTCCTGCAGGGAACTCCTCCTGCCCCCTGCAGGGCACACAGGCACTGGGCAAGGCCATGTCACATGTCACATGTCACATCTGGATCCTCTGGCTCCATCTCGCCCACAGGCCAAGGCTGAAGGCCTGCTGCACCCTCTGAGCCCCCGTCCCCCGCCCTTGACCTTATTGATTTTTCATATGTAAATGTGTCTCTGCAGGAGAATGGGAACCCCAAGACCGTCCCTCCATGCCGAGCTGGGCAGCAGCACGCACTGCCCGCCCAGTGTGCATCTGTCCACTGAATATTGACGGCCGCTCCTCCCCCAGCGCAGATCTGTGATCTGCACAGAGTCCTGGCCGCCGGCTGTCCCTCCCCCTGAGCAGGAGCCTCCAGCACCAGCAGAGGGTATGGAGGTGAGCTGCCCGCGCAATGTCCTGGCGCGGAGGGAAGGATGGCCGTGGTCTCCTGACAACGTGGAAGGATCCCGCTCTCGCGCTCTCGGAGGTTTGACAACCTGTCATCTGCAGGGATGTGTATTGAGGGAGCTGCCCGGCAGAACTTTCCGAGGCAGAGAGATGGTCCGATCGAGGAGACAGGGGAGAGGCCCAGTGTCCTGGGTGCGCGGAGGCTCCTTGCTTCTTGGTGGCAGCCCCAGGGTCCAGATCAGTTGGCCGAGGCCTGGGCTCTGGAGCTGCACGGGGGACTAGCTCCCAGCCTTCGGGGCTCTCAGAGGACCCTGCTCTCCCGCTGAGCTTCCCACCCAGGCCCCTCGCTTAGCTCTGCCAGGTGCCCTCCCACGCGGGACTCCTCCAGCACACCCCACGCTGCCCTGCGCCCGGACACCGCAGCTCCTGTCCCCTTCGCTTCACCCACGTGTGGCCTTGGCCCTTGGGCACAATGAGCCGGGGCACCGTCTTTACCTCTCAGATACCTGGGGGAGCCTGGGTGACGTCGCTGACCTCGACCTGGGGGAGCCTGGGTGACGTCGCTGACCTCGACCTGGGGGAGCCTGGGTGACGTCGCTGACCTCGACCTGGGGGAGCCTGGGTGACGTCGCTGACCTCGACCTGGGGGAGCCTGGGGGTGACGTCACTGACCTCGACCTGGGGAGCCTGGGGGTGACGTCGCTGACCTCGACCTGGGGGAGCCTGGGTGACGTCGCTGACCTCGACCTGGGGGAGCCTGGGGGTGACGTCGCTGACCTCGACCTGGGGGAGCCTGGGGGTGATGTCGCTGACCTCGACCTGGGGGAGCCTGGGTGACGTCGCTGACCTCGACCTGGGGGAGCCTGGGGGTGATGTCGCTGACCTCGACCTGGGGGAGCCTGGGTGACGTCGCTGACCTCGACCTGGGGGAGCCTGGGTGACGTCGCTGACCTCGACCTGGGGGAGCCTGGGGGTGACGTCACTGACCTCGACCTGGGGAGCCTGGGGGTGACGTCGCTGACCTTGACCTGGGGGAGCCTGGGTGACGTCGCTGACCTCGACCTGGGGGAGCCTGGGTGACGTCGCTGACCTCGACCTGGGGGAGCCTGGGTGACGTCGCTGACCTCGACCTGGGGGAGCCTGGGGGTGATGTCGCTGACCTCGACCTGGGGGAGCCTGGGTGACGTCGCTGACCTCGACCTGGGGAGCCTGGGGGTGACGTCGCTGACCTCGACCTGGGGGAGCCTGGGTGACGTCGCTGACCTCGACCTGGGGGAGCCTGGGGGTGATGTCGCTGACCTCGACCTGGGGAGCCTGGGGGTGACGTCGCTGACCTCTACCTGGGGGAGCCTGGGGGTGATGTCGCTGACCTCGACCTGGGGGAGCCTGGGGGTGACGTCGCTGACCTCGACCTGGGGAGCCTGGGTGACGTCGCTGACCTCGACCTGGGGAGCCTGGGGGTGACGTCGCTGACCTCGACCTGGGGGAGCCTGGGTGACGTCGCTGACCTCGACCTGGGGGAGCCTGGGTGACGTCGCTGACCTCGACCTGGGGGCGCCTGGGGGTGACGTCGCTGACCTCTACCTGGGGGAGCCTGGGGGTGATGTCGCTGACCTCGACCTGGGGGAGCCTGGGGGTGACGTCGCTGACCTCGACCTGGGGAGCCTGGGTGACGTCGCTGACCTCGACCTGGGGGAGCCTGGGGGTGACGTCGCTGACCTCGACCTGGGGAGCCTGGGTGACGTCGCTGACCTCGACCTGGGGGAGCCTGGGTGACGTCGCTGACCTCGACCTGGGGGAGCCTGGGTGACGTCGCTGACCTCGACCTGGGGAGCCTGGGTGACGTCGCAGACCTCGACCTGGGGGAGCCTGGGGGTGACGTCGCTGACCTCGACCTGGGGAGCCTGGGGGTGAAGTCGCTGACCTCGACCTGGGGGAGCCTGGGGGTGAAGTCGCTGACCTCGACCGTAGCTACCCGAGTCCAGGGAGCGTGGGGCAGGGCTGAGGGGCAGCAGAAGACCCCAGTGGAGGTGACCCAGCTGTGTCGCCCCGAGGTGGGGGCCAGGATGAAAACGTGCACTCAGGTTTCTCTTTTATACACGAGGATGAAACCCCTCCTTGTCCCTCTTGGGGGCAGGGAGGAAGTCACAGCACCAGAGCTGCCACCGCGTGTCACATGTCACACCTGCCTGCATCTGTCACGGAGCCGCAGATACGGGTGTGCTCTGGGGCCACGGGGCTGGGGCCAGTCCGGCTCTACCCAGCTCTGGGCCCCAGCTCTGGGCCTTCAGTGAGTCCAGGAGGTTACGTCCACCTGGCGGGGAAGAGGACAAAGCTGTTTCGTGGTCATCGTTGATGCCAGGAGAGGGTCAGAAGGTCACAGAAGGAAACCGCCACGCGGAGGCCCAGGGAGGCTGCGCTGTCTTAGGTCCACGGTCACCAAGTCTGCCCTGTCCTCCCGGGGTGGGGGCATTGAGCCTGGTGTGACCGAGTCCACCTCGGTGGCACCTCTGAGGGGCACCTGGGGGGACTGCAGCGGGCCGCCGTTTGGTCCCCACTTAGGCGACCAACGGTTCCTCAAGGCCGGCCTCTTCCCCACTGTGACCATCCTGGCCGCGCTGTGCCTGCGCCACCCCGACCAGCAAACCGTGTGGCTCTCGGGGGTGGGGTGGGGGGGTGGATGCAGGCACCGTCTGGTGACTGCCGGGCTGAGATTTGGTGACGGGCTGCGGTGGGGTCCCGCACGACTGAGCCTTCATTACTTTGCAAAATACGTCCCAGTGGGTCCCCCGCGGCTGCAAAGTGCCCTCGTAGATAATTAAACTGCACTTGTCAGGGGGGTGGGGGGACGGCCAGGCGGCAGGGAACTCGGGGCTGGGACTTGGGGGTCCTGCGACCCTCAGGCTGTCTCTGATCCCCCTGACCTTGGGCAGAACCCTGTGACCTTGGGCCACCATCATCTTCCCCTTCCTGGGCCTGGCTTCCCTGTGAGCAGGATGAGGAAGTCGGAGCAGGTGGTCCCCAAAGTCCTGGCCAGCTCTGACCACTCCTGGTGCTCTTCCTTCAGTGACGAGTTCCAAGTGCTCCGTGGCCCCCCGGGAGACAGCCTCAGCCCAGAGAGCATCAGAGTCCAGGGCAGGAGCCACCAGGGAGCAGATCCCGCCTCAGAGGAGCCCAGAGCCCCGCCGAGGGACAGGGCGGCCCAGCTACCCACGGGGGGGGGGGGGGGGGACCCAGAGGCTTCCAGGAGGAGGGGCCACAGGCTGAGCCCGGGAGTGGGGGGAGTCAGACGAGGAAGGACAGTCGGGCGAGGGAGCAGCTGGGCTCAGGTGCCCAGGAGCGCCAGGCGTGGGGAGGCTGGCGGCGGTGCCAAGGGCCCAGCTGCGGGTGACGGGGAGGAACCTGGGACCTGGAATGTCGCTCGAGGACGGTGGCTCTGACTTGACGGTGGCAGAGCTCCCATAGTTTGTGCCTTAGCCTGTGACACCCCGACCTTGTGGGGAGCCCAGCTGGGGTGGAGGCTGTGGTCCCCTGCTCGGCCCCACGCTGTCCCTTGGGGCTTCCTTCCCTGTGTCCGACGGAGCCCTGCGGAGAGTGTCAGCTGCAGCGTTGCCACAGCAGAACACCACGGTGGCCGCTTAGGCCTGGACGGTCATCCTCTCCCCGTCTGGAGGCTACAAGTCCACGGTCCGGGTGCCACTGGGCTTCCTCTGGGGCTGTCTCCTGGGCGTCCCCTCCCCCTGTGTCCTCACGTGGCTCCCCCTGAGCACGCCTACCGTGTCCCTCCTCATAAGGACGCCAGCCATGTCAGACCAGGCCCCTCTAATGGCCTCGTTTTATCTTAATTACCTCTTCAAAGTCCCTGTCACCCAAACCAGTCGAGCTTGGGGGGTCGGGAGCTGGGACTTCAGCATATGAAGCTTGGGGGACCCCATCCTGCCCAGACCGCGGGGGGACCCCTGGTAGCCACGGAGGAAGGGGTCGCCCTTGGGCTCCCGGGAGGTCTCCTGGGGGAGGGGAGACTCGTGGAAGGTTCCAGCCCCACGGAGCAGCTCCTCCAGCCTCCCGCCACGGGGGAGAGGCAGAGCCCAGGGCGGCTCCGGGCTCACCCAGGTGGCACCCGGCAGGAGACAGGCCTCCTCCCGCCCTCGGCCCGTGGGGACCCCCGCCCTGGGCCAGCAGGGCCTTCACTCCTTCGTCCACTTCGCTGAACTGGCCAGTCGGGTGGCTTTGCAAAGTCACCTTGCCCCTATGAGGCCTCCGTCTGCTCTCCTGGGACGTGGGGCGGGTTCCCTGGCTTGGCCTCTGGGAGCCTCTGCGGCCTCTCCCACGGGAAGGCAGCTGGCCTCGTCCTGGCGGGAGGGAGGCCCAAGCTGGGGACCCTGGCTGGGAGCCCTTGCTCCTTCCTCGGTTCCCCCGAGAGGTGAGAGGAGGGGTCTCTGCCTCCCCCTGCTCCTGATCTGCTCCACCGTAGCCGCCCCCAGCTGTGGTGACCAGCCCAGGGGCCGACGCAGCCAGAGAGCCGGGCCCAGCACTTAGAGAGGGCCATCCCCTGGGCGGCGTCCAGGTGCCACCTTGGAGGCCGTGGCTGAGGTTTCGGGAAGGGAGGCCGTGGGGACAGGCCTGGGCCAGGTGAGGTCTGCCCTGGGCCCTGGCCTCCTGGCCTCTGCCCGAGCCCCGCCCGCCCTCTTTCCCTTCGTCCTGCTGCCTTCGACCCCCGCCCCCTCAGGGTCTCTGCGGAGGCCACACCTGGAGGGTTGAAGGAGTCCATAGTGTGCTTCTGTCCCTCCACCTGGAACCCCAGTGTCTGTCACTGCAGATGGTGACGCCCACCCTCAGGCTGCCCGGATCCCTGTGGGAGGGGCCACACCTGGGTGCACAGGCCCAGTGTCCCCCGCTGCACACTTGTCCTGGCCGAGCTGGTTTCCCACGGTGGCCACCATCACTCCGGGCAGCGGGGGTGTGTAGGGTCCGGCAGGGACAGCTGGACTTTCCCCTGGGTCCTCTTCCAACTTGCCCGTGGGCCTCCATCCTCTGCTGCTGGCTGAGATGCGCAGCAGGTCCCGCGGCCTTCCCGGCCCTCTTGGGCGATGGCCGTCCCTCTGGCCCCTTCTGCCGATGCCCCGTCCTGTGCAGCAGGGAACACCTCCAGATTCCTGCCCCCTCGGGCTTCTGCTCCTTCAGTCCAGTGGCGGGTCGGCTGGGTGCTGGGAGCGGGGTGAGGCCAGGGCCCCCCTTTCCCATCTTGCTCTGCTTGGCCCCTCCCCACGGCTGGCAGCGGAGCCCCGGGTCCTGACGTTTGGGGTCAGAGGTGAAAGGGGCAGGAGGGGAGGAAGGGCGTGCGGGGCGGGGGCCGTTGTGACTGGCCATTGTGAGCTGGGACCAGCCATGCTCCAATGTCACACGTTCCCTTGGGGGGACTCCTGTGGGTCCCTGAGCCCTGCCCCGTCCAGGGTGTCCCACCTGCTGCTCTGCTGGCTGGCCCCGGCCATTTGCCCTCTGGGCACCCTCCTGGCCAGCCTGCCTTGCGGTGGCCTGTCTGGCACCTGGGGTCACTGTGCCCTGGAAACACCAGTCGTAGGCGCCCGCCCTGCCCCACTTCACCCTCCTGACTTTCTGGGAGGAGTCACAGGTCATTGCTGTGTCCCACCTGACCCAGGTACCCAGGGGACACGGATCCAGCTCTCCAAGGGGTCTTCTAAAGACCCCCTGGCCACCTCCTTGCAAATCCTGCTTCGGTGCCCTCATGCCCCGCCTGGGAATGGGGATGTGATTGGCACCTATTGTCTCAGGCCTCACCCAAAATTGAGAGCCAAATAATTCCTTTTTTTTTTTTTTTTTCCTGTGCCACATGGGCCCTTCCAGATGGCTCCTGTGCCCTGAGCCAGCAACACCTGGCTCAGGGCCTTTGCACGTGCCGTCCCCTCTTCCTCTGCCTGAACTCTCCTGCATTGGCCTCTGATATCCCCTCTTGGCGTGTCCTGCCTGGCCCAGCTGGTGACTCCTCAGTCACCTGCCCTTTTTCTTCCTTGGGGTGCTTACCAAGACCTGAAAAGACTCTCTGCTTGCTGGTTTACTGTACCCTCCACACCCTCCTCGCATTTCTCCCCAGCCTTAGCTCCTGTGTGGCTCGTCACGTGTCCCCAGGGCTGGCAGAAGGACCTGGCACTTAGCTGGTCCCCAGTGTGGAAGTGTCGGCTGATCTTTCCAAGCCCTGATTAACCAGGGCAGGGTCACGGTCGGGCACGGAGGATGGCTCAGAATGGCCAGAGCCTGTGTGTCCGGCTTCCCTGGGTCCTTGCTCACACCGGAGGATCGAGAGCCGGGACTCGGATGCCCGGACCCACCAGGGACTCAAGGCTGGCCAAGGGGCGAGGGTTCAGGCAGGAAGAAGCAGGAGGTGCCCACGGGATGCTCTGGGCCTGCTGGGAGCCACACCAGGTCTCTGGGACTGTCCAGCAGAGAGAGGGGCCAGCTGGGGGGAGAGTGGGCCTCCCCTGGGGGAGGAGCCGGACTGGGGAGGAGCTGACGGGGCCAGGGAGGGGCAGGGAGGGAGCAGCCCAGGCCTGGAGGGAGCGGCTGGCAGGGGAGGTCAGGGGTCCTGGGAGAAGACGGGTCGGTTGCTCTGGGGCCAGGGCTGTCCTCCCAGGCCTCCATGCGGTGCGGCTAGTGGCCTAGTGGCCTGGGACACGCTCACCTTCCTTGGCCCTCATCATAGGAGACCAGCGTCTTAAATGGAGCCATTTACCTGGTGGGCGAGGCACCGTCCGGAGCAGCTGGGTGCCCCCGGTGCTGGGTGCTGTGCTGGCGTGGGTGGGCATAAGGTCTCCCTGGGGAGGCCTGCAGGTGTCCCCTGCCTCTGCCTGATGTGCCTGGGAGTCCCAGGCTGACCTTGGCCAGCAGGGGCAGGCGCAGGTGGACAAGCTTGGCTTCCCTGCCTGCCCCTCACGCTGGACGGTGGCTCCGAGCTGTGCTGCCCACGGTGCTTCAGAGGGTCCGGGTGGGGTCGTGGCTGAACACGGTGACTCTTCGGCTCCCAGGGCTTCCTGCTTCCTCCCACCTTCCTTCCCGTCACTGTCCTTGGGGGGTCACGTCCTTAACAACTGACTTGCCCCCAGATTCTTGGCTGCTTTCAACCTGAAGAGAAAGGTGGTGGGGGAGGAAGATGGGCGTCTGTTCCTTATGGAGAAACGCAGGTTCAGAGAGGTCAAGCAGCTCCCCTCATGTCGCCCAGCCAGGAAGGGAACCTCCCAGGGGCCCAGTTGGAAAGATGAGGAGGTGGAAAAGCAGCTGGATCTCGGGGGGGGGGGGGGGTGGGGGGTGGGGGGGGGGTGGGGGGGGCTCCCTACTGGGGCCTCATTTACAGCTCAGCAAAAGGTGACAGTCTGTGCCTCCCAGGGACCTCAGTCTCTGGGGATCACGCCCAGCTTGGCTTCCAGAACATTCTGCAGGGAGCTAAATTTAGAAGCGGCAAAGCTGCCTGAACTCCAGGGGGTCTCACAGGGCGGGGCTTGGCACACTGAGGCAGGGACAGTCCAAGGGCAGAGGTGTCAGCTAGGCGCTGTCCAAGGGCTGCAGCCCCCTGCAGCGGAGGGGCAGAGTGGGACGGCCACCAGCCAGAGCCCTGCGGGGGACACAGAATGAAATACAGAGCGGAGGGGAAGCGGCTTCCGCGGCCCCAGCCCCCCTTCCGCGCAGATGGCACAATTAGAGGAGGCGCAGAGGCCGCCACTAGAAGGAAGGAAGGGTCCCTGGGGGGCAGCAGCCCACAGTGTCCAATTCCTCCAAGTAAATTGTAGACCTAATGCTGCCGGAGGGGGGCGGCCAGCAGGGCGTCTCTGGAAGTCAGGGTGGCGCTGGGCCCTGAGCCGCAGCCCCTGCAGGGGCCCTGGGAGGGGCCGGAGGGGGCAGCGCTTCCTGCAGGTAGAGGCCACCCCTGAGGGCAGGGGTTGGGGCTTAAGTTCGAACCCCTCCCCAGGTCCCCCAGGGCTCAGGCCATGGCTGTCTCTGTGCCTGCAGGGAACAGCAAGACCTTCCAGGGGTATGCAGCCGGCGCTCAGTGAGTGCGCGGGATGGAATATCACAGGGAAGGGGAAGCTGGGCGGCCGACCGGGGCCACCCCTGGAGCCCCGCCACCCCTGGGGGTGCCGTTTAAGCCTTGGGTCCTTCGTAGGGTACAGGCCCAGGGAGGCAGAGGGTCCCCAGCCCTCGGCACAGCAGGTGGCAGGAGATGGTTGAGCCGTGTCCCCTGGATTCTTGTGCTTATGGAAGTAAACAAACAGATGAAAGTCAGAATGTGGGGGACACATTCTGGGCCTTGGGGACCGCAGGGGGGAGTCTTCTGTTCTCCTGATCCTTCCCTGTGTCCCTAACCTACCCCCTGCTGGGTCTGCAGGTGCCAGGCAGGAACCAGGGGGGAGCCCACTTTTCAGAGCCGCCGCCTGCTTGGGAGAGAGCGGGGCTCTGGTTTTATTTGGGGAGGCGGTGGGTGGTGGCCCTGTAGACCCCTCTTGTCCCATGCTCGGCTGAACACAGCTCATCCTGGGGCCTGCGGCGGGGGCGGGGCCGTGAGCAGGCTCCTCCCAGGGCAGCCTGGGCGGGGGGCCGTCACCCTCCACGCCTCCCTGGGTGTCGGGACATTTGTCCTCAGAGCTCTGGGGTTGGCCTCCCCCATCAGGCACACCTGAGGAGAGTGGGCCCACGTCACCCACTGTCGTCTTCTGACCTGGACTGGGCTGCCCCGCAGTCCCCCGGGCAGGGCCTGTGATGGTCCTGGGAGTCCCTGGAGCCAGGTCCCCAGGAGGCCTGAACTGCAGCGTCTGGGGGGCTGCTCTGGAAAACAGGGGAGTTTCCAGCCTCCTGGAGCCTCAGTCTTTGCCCTCAGCCCTCAGCTGATGGTGAGGTCACTCACACTATGGAGGGCCATGGCCTTTACTTGAATCCAACTGATTCTGGATATTAATCACATCCTAAAAAGCGATAACTGCTGTAGTTTTGATCTGAAGTATCCCCCGAAGGCCCCTGGGTGCTCTCGGAAGGTGCTGGAACCTTTACGGGGCGGGCCCCTGAAGGGGACTGTGCAATGTGTCTCCTCCTCCCCTTTCACATCCCAACCAGGAAGTGAGAGCCTCTCCTCTGTCCTGTGCTCCCTTCCTGATGGACCCCCTCGCCACAGGCCCGAAGCAATGGGGAGAACTGACCATGGATAGAAACCTCCAAAACCGAGCCAAAGAAAAACCTTTTCTCTTTTTAAGCTACCGTAGGCGTTCTGTGACAGTCGTGGAAAGCTGACCGACACATACCTTCATAGCAATCCTTGACTAGTGTTTGATCAAGCAGCTGGGCCTTACAGCCTGGTGCACTTGGCACATAAGATCAGCCTCAGAGACCACACGGTCCACAGGTCATATGGCCCTTGAGTCACCATGCTGTGCCAGGGACTTTTGTCTGTTTATTCAGTTCCATATGCACATTTATTCCCCAATAGAAGTTTCTGGAATGAATGAGTAACTGCCCCAGGACCTGTGTGGGGTCCACAGCCCCAGGTGGATTGCTGCCCCTTCTTCCCTTTGTTACTCCAGGACCTGCCCTTGCTCCCTGGTCCACATCCTGGATGATTCCTCTGGTTCCCGGGGTCCCTCTGCCTCCCTCCTCCTCCTCTGCCTCCCCAAGCCTGGGCTGCCTCCAGGCCCAGCTGCCGCTCAGCTACTCCAGAAAGCCCCAGGCCTAGCCCGCCCTGCCCAGCCCAGCTCCCCTGGCCCTGCAGAAGGGAGGTCACTGTGTGCAGCGCCTTGGACTCGGGGTTGGAGTTCACTGAGCTGTAGTTGCTGATCCCAGTGGAGACTGTGTTACCAGGGTCTCCAGGTGACGGTGACATGGCCCAAGGCCTCCACTGACCTATGACAGGCTTGTTCATTAGCTTGTTTGTCCATCCGTCCATCTGTCCATCCGTCCATCATCTGCCCGTCCGTCCAGCAGTGACCTGACCTTCCCTACTACAAGCTGAGCTCCACAGACGTGGTCTCTGCCCTGATGCCCAGGGACCTCGACGTCAAGAGCCACCGTGGGCAGGACAGGCTGCTTCCCAGTCCAGCCTGCACGTCCAAGGTCAGCGCCACTGGCCAGGTCAGGAAAGGTGAGTGCGCAGGACACCCCGCCCACCTCAGGTGCAGCTGCGCCCTGTGCCCCCGCCTGCTGCACAGTCCTCTGTCACCCTCTGGGCCACCCCATCCTTCTGGGAAGGCGCAGGACAGAGTGGAGCCGCCGCCCTCTGGGGGCCTCCCCGAGGCAGCGCAGGTGGCGGAGCCCGCAGGCTGGAGCCGTCTGGAGGCACTTGAGGAGGCCCGTCCCCCAAACGAGGGTTTAATCATCCAATTACAGGACAGTGACTGGGCGTTAGGATTTCTGTAATTATTAATCGAGTATTAAACAATGAATTACCATGAACAATTAAAATTAATTACAGTTCTCCAAGTTAATTAAGTTATTCCTTTGCTAGGACGAGTGGCTAAGCAGACATAAAAATTAAGAACCCGGACCACGGGCCGCGGAACGGGGGGCTACCTGTGGGCGGGTGCTCTTCCCTCTCCGGCCAGAGGGAGGCGCCCCGTGAACATCCTGGGCCCTGCCAGGCTCAGAGCTGGACTGTGCAGCCTCCAGGAACCCAGGGGGCAGCTGGGCTTCCGTCCCTCCCTCCCTCCCTCTTGGCCAGGCATGTCCTCGTCACTGGAAGCACAGGGATCAACTGGTCAAAATTCTGTCCCTTGTATCCGTGGTCAAGGAGAGAGACCTAGATGAGAGCCAGGAGGCTGGGGCTGGACTTCGGGGCCCTGCCTCTTACTGGCCGCGTGACCTTGAGGTCCAAGCCTCAGTTCCCTGATTGATAAAATGGTCCCTGCTTCATGGGGCTGTGGGAGGGGCTTATCAGTTGGAAGCTTCAGGACGTGCCTAGAACACAGTAGATGTTCAATAAACCTTCATCAACATCGGATCGCAGTCGGCCGTTAGGCAAAGGAAGGACGCCTCATCTGCCCTATTGAGGTCAGAAATGAAACTGTCATCTGGGGCAGAGCTTGGCTGGGTCCCGATGGGAGGGAAGCGCGTTCCAGGCAGAGGGGACGGCCGTGCAGAGGCCCACGTCACCCACTGTCCCTCTTCAGTGCCCTCTCAGTCGTCTCCTGACCTGGACTGGGCTGCCCTGCAGTCACCCGGGCAGGAGTGTGGCTGGAAGGATGTGTCCTGGGGACAGATGTGGCTTGGAGAGGTGGAGTCCCGCGTGGTGCCGTGGTCTTGGGGAGTCCCTGTGCCTGGTGCCCTGAGACCCTCGGCATGGCTGGAGGAAGGTGGCAGGAGAGCTGGAATGTCACCCCAGGCCAGGCTGCAAGGCGCTCTCCTTCCCCCTCGCTGTCCCGCTGTTGCCACGGGGGCTCTGGGGAGGGCGGCGGCCACACCAATCTGTCCCTGGGGATCCCTGCGGCCAGAGACGGGCCTCTGGCCAGCGCTGTGGGAGTGACCACCTTACACCTGGGTCCTCCACAGCCTGGCCTGGAGCTGGCTGGGGTCCGTGGACATGATGACCGTGACTGCAGGGACCCGGATCCACCAGGGAGGAAGGAGCTGCCTCCTGTTGGAAGCCGGTGCCTCCGGGTGATCTGTCGCGGGCGGTTGGTAACTGACCTGCGTAGTGAGAGCCCGGGAGGAGGGTCCAGTGGGAACCTTTAAGGAGGTGACTTGGCACAGCGCAGAGGACGCTGGTGTTGGGGGACGAGCCCACGGTCCCTGTGCTGGGCCGGGCAGGGGCCAGCGCCTCACCTGCTACGTTCATGGAGTCCTCCCAACACCCCTGGGGTAGGTGCCGTTATCTTGCTAATTTTAAAGATAAGAAAACGGGGAAAGGTTGAAACCTGTGACCATCTCACACAACTAATGGCCACAGTGAGGCTGGGCTGGAGCCAGGGTGGCCTGACCCTGCGCCTCTCGGAGGCCTGCAGGAGCCCGAGGTGAGCAGGCAGAGCCCAGGCGCCAGGAGGAGGCCAGGTCCACACCAGGGATGGCCACAAGTCAGACTCCGTACTGACTGGACGGAAGAGGGCGGGGTTGGTGGAGGGGACACAGCCACAGACCATGAGGCTGTCTGGGGCCCAGGAGTCCAGGAAGTTCCAAGAACTTGAGGTGGAGAAGCCGTGGGGGGGGGCAGGCCTGGGCCGGAGGAAGGGGGCTCGGGGACCGTCTGGGGCGGTGTGGGGACTCACCTGCCCGTCCCTCCCGCCTGCCCTGCCTCACACCTCTGCCCACTCACTCCAGGTCCCTGACTCCGAGCTTGCTGCTCCTGGTGGGCCGGGTGGGGTGAGGTGGTGTGGGGGGGGCCTGAGGCCCGTGGCACAGCTGGCGTGTGGCTCAGGAGCTGGCTGGGCCCTTACTGGTCTTCCCAGAGCATTGGCCACTTGCTCCCTGCCCAGGATGCCAGGTCTGGCCTCCTGGGGCAGCAAGCCCGTCACACGCACTGGCTGCAGGGACCAGGACCATGCTGGCCCTTAGGTTCCACGTGCCCAGTTGGACAGCTGGTCCCACGCGCTCCCCCGGGCTGGCAAAGACCCGGCCCTGCTTCCTGCCTGAAGGCTCCGTGTGGCGGTGGGGCTCAGGGGTCATCTGCCACTGTACTGGGGCACCTCTGGAAACCAGCCAGAGGCCAGGTCACCTGCGGAGCAGAGATTCCCAGTGCAGGGCCACAGTGGAGGGGGGGAGAGGGGGACTTCCCCCGGGGGGCACTTGGAGGCCTTGTTGGTTGCCAAGTGAGGAATTCGAGGGCAGAGGCCGGGTGCCGCTGAACACCCGCAGCGCCACCCGCAGTGCCACCCGCAGCGCCAGGTGGCTCACGAGCCCCAGCTCAAGTCCAGTGGTCCTGAGGCGAGACACCGCTGTAGGGGCCCAGAGCTTCTGCCCCAGCCCTGGAGCCTCCCCGAGGTTCTATGGGGACACGGCTGCTCCAGCTTTGCCCTGGGACAGGACCTGGGCCTGGACCCTGCTCTGAGGCCCCAGCTCAGACTCGGGAAAGACCACAGCCCAGGAGGGTGGAGTCAGCCACCTCCCTCTCGGCCCTGTCCCCCTGTGGCTCTGGGGACAGGTTTTCAGATGGTTTCTGGTGCCTCCGTGGGGCAGGGGGGCGGACGGGGCCCAGCGACCCTTTCCATTATTGTTGGATCTGGGGGCTGTGCGTGCAGTGGGTGGGGACCTTCCAGCCCGGCCTCCTCCTCAGTGCCAGGAATGTAACTTGGATTCTCTGTCACTGAGCTGAATTTCTGTCCCCAGCTCCCTTCTGCCCCAGGGCAGAAAATGTAATCTCCAGTGATTCTGGGTGAGCGGTCATCCTGCCCTGGGGGGGGGGGACTCCCTCGCTTCCTGTGCCTCGGGGCGCCCAGGTCCCAGGGGCGCCTCGTCAGCAGCACCTGTCCATGGTGTCCAGCCTGGCCTTCTGGGGGTCACTCTTCCCTGGAGGGGCCGCCTTCCTAGCAGGTCTCCAGGAATTCATCTCCTCCTCCCCTCCCTGTCTTCTTCTCTTACCTTCTTCCTCCTCTTCCTCTTCTCCCCCTCCCCCCTCCTCCTCCCCCTCTCCCTCCCTTTCCTCCCCCTCCTCCCTCTCCCCTTCCTCCTCCTCTCTTTCCCCCTCCTCCCCCTCCCCATCTCCCTCCTCACCCACCCTCTTTCCCTTCCTCCTCCTCCTCTCCCTCCTCTTCCTCCTCTTCCTCTCCATCTTCCTTCTCTTCCTCTCCTCCCCCTCCCCCTCCTCCCCTTCGCCCTCCCCATTCCTCCCCTCCCCCTCCCTTTCCTCCCCTCCCCCTCCCCCTCTCCTCCCCCTCCTCCTCCCCCTCCTCTCTCCCCCTCCCCATCTTCTCTTCCTCTTCTCATTTTCCTCCTCCTCTCCCTCCCGTCCCTCTCCTCCTTCCCCTCCCTCATGGGATCCAGCAAATCCCAGCTCTTCCATGCAGAATCCCAGAATTTAACCCCAATTCCCCAGGGGCATGGTGGGCTCAGGCTGTGTTTGCCGAGGGCTTTGGGATTCTCCTGCGGCTCCAGTCGCCCCGTGAGCCTGCAGGGCCGGAGCTTGCCTGGGGAGGGAGCCCTGTTTACCCAGGAGCTCTGCTCCCTCCCTGAGTCCCCGGAGGCTGGGGAGGGGCGCACCAGGCCTGGAGCCCTGCCCAGCGCCCAGGAAGTGGGGCAGCAGGCCCAGGAGGCCAGGGAGACCCCTGCATGTACCAGGGGGGCGGCCTGAGCTCAGAGGGGCGGACGGTCATTGGGCCCTGGCCGCAGAGGCTGGCTTAGCTGTCCCAGAGGCTGCAGAAGGTGGGGGTGGGGGCCTCTGTGGAGGGGAGACAGAGCTGGGCACCTCCGGGCCCTGGGGACCGACTGCCTCCCCTGCCCCTGCTCCCTCCTTTCGCTGTGCCCCGGGCCGGCCTTGATGCTCACAGTGACCCCAGACAGACCAGTCACCGTTCCCACTTCACGGGGGGAAACCGAGGCTCACGGGGATCCCGTGCCCCAATCCCACTGCGGCTCAGTGTCGGGGGTTTGAAAGGCGACATTTCTTCATTTCTTTATTTTTAAGAGAAGCGTTTGCTGAAGCGACGTGGGCCACGCTGGAGAAGCCAAGACGTGAAGCCCCCTCTCCTTCATTCCTGCCCATCTCCTGGCCTGGCCAGTGTCTTGCCACACCCACAGCCATGCTGGGGGACGCGGAGCCCTGGGGGACGCGGGTGCGGCTCCCTCTCCTCTGCAGCTCTTTTGTTCCCTCGAGGTTTTTCCTCAGTGATGTATTTTTGGCTTCACAGTCTACTGGGGACACCTCAGGTCGATGTGACAGATGTAGGCTATTCTTCTTAATGGCATTCGAGTGGCCACAGCGCCATCTCCATCCTCCTTCACCGGCCCCTTTGATGTGCGTTCTGATCGCTTCAAGCCTCTGCTCTCACAATAGGCGACAGCCACAGCCGCACGAAGTCGTGGGTAATGGCGCTCTCATGTCTGAGGATTGATTCCGGAAGTGGGACGGGGTCAAGGCTGTCACTGGGTTTTCGTAGGTACCCAGGCTGCCTTAGCTTCCAACTATGTCTCGCTCCAGGTCCCAAGAAAGACCAGGACAGAGACGGCAGTGTGCGCCCAGGACACCAGGCTGGCCTCCGAGCCTCCTGTTCAGTCGGTCCCGAGGGTCCAGCCCCCGGGCAGGGAGGCTGCCTCCCACTGGTGGGTGCTGCAGCCACAGCAGCCTGGCCACCGACACAGCCACCGGCCTCAGGAGGACAGAGGGTGAGGCCTCATTCCTGCTTCATGATGGGGACACTCCGGCCGCAGAGGAGGGCACCTCAGGGACCCTGGGGAGAGGGTCTAACGGGGGAGGTGCAGCTTCGGCTTCGGCCTGAGAGCGGAGGGACACGTCCCGCTTCGGGAGCCCCCAGGCTGGCGGGGGAGCAGCACCCCTGGCCTCGGGGACCCCGCAGTCTTATGGAAGATATTAGGAAGCCTTCGCACAGTCTGCAGTCACCAGAAGACCCACTTGTAAGACGGCAGCGGCCTCCGGGGGTGACACCGTGAGAAGGCAGCGTGGTTTGGCGGGAAGAACACAGACTTCAGAGGCGCAGGGACTTGGTCAAAATTCCTGTCCCACCTCTGGCAAGCTGTGTGACCTTGGCTGTGCTGCTTTGCCTCTCTGAGCCTATTTTCTCACTGAATGATATTTAGATGAATGAATGCACCTGAATCCCCCGAGCCCAGGGCTTGGCTGCGACCACCCAAAGCTCAGGAGTTACTGGGCAGGTTGGCGTCCCAGGGGCTTCCTGCAGGGGAGACCTGGGGCTGGATTTGAGTCTTGGCCTCCCTTTAAGTTCTTCTGGCCGAAGGGGGTCTCAGTGCTGGGTGGTTCTGGACCCTCCTGGGCCTCATTCCTCCTCTTTGTACCTCTCCCAGGCCACCGAGCCACCGAGCCAAGCTGCCACGTTCCAACCAGGGGACGGCTCTTCTGGAGGGGTGTGAACAGTTAGGAAGACGCTCAGCCGAGGGGTGGCCATGGGGACAGGCCATGGGGGCCTGGCCCTGGGCTCACCCTGGCCCTGCCACAAACGGTCTCTGCAGACGTTACTCCGGTCACCTGCTGTGGCCACCCAGGTGCAGACAAATTAGATGCAGGATCCAGGCCAGGCGGGCGGAAGCCGAGCGTCTGGAAGCTGCCTCGACCCCGCCTCCACCGGCCTCCCCCACCTTGACCTGCCTCCTGCCATCCGGGTCCCTCCGTGGAGCCAACGGCCATGTTGATGGTGTGGGTGGGGGGGGACAGGCAGAGCCGAGTGCAAACCAGTGGGAAGTCAGAGGGCAGCAGCCCGAGATCTGGTGCAGCAGAGAGGAGTCTCAAGGAGATTAAGGTGAGCAAGAGGGACCGTCACCCCAGTGTCCCCAAGTGTCCGCCGTCACTGACTGGGCAGTGACGTGGCCTGTACACTCTGCTAATTATGCACGATGTCCCATCGAATCCTCCCACCGCCTCATGAGTGGCTGCAATTGTTGTTTCCACTTTGCAGGTGAGGAGACAAAGGTTCAGAGAGGCTAAGTCGCTTTCCCTGGGTCACACAGCCATTCTGTGACAAAGCCCGAGATTCGATGTGAGTCTGTCTCATTGCCAAGGGCAGTCTCCCCAGCAGGCCCTGGACGGGGAAAGTCCGTGGCAGGCTGGGGTCACACGCTCCCAAGAAAGTGAGAGTGACAACATTCGTGCCCCACGGCTGGACAAGGGCGCCAGATCCTCTCCTTGGGTGGGGCTGGTCTGCACCTCCCAGAGACGGGCCTCCAGGGCGACGTCTCATCCAGCGCCCGGGAGCAGCTCTTCGGACCCCAGGCCACCTCCCTGGTGTGGCTCACTCAGTCGTGGCCTGTGTCTTGGGTGCCCCAACAGGACGTTCGGTCAGCTCACAGGGAGGAACTGGGGACGTGGTGGTGACCGCCCCTCCACCTGGGGGATCCCACGAGTCCCTCCCAGGCCTCGCTCCTGGACCTGCCTGGGTTCTCCGCTGGGGCTGGACCTGAGTCTGGAGCACTGAGTCTTTGGCCTCAGCTGCCCGCCCCCTGACCTTCAGGACAGGATCCTGCCCAGGGTGGAGCTCCCGCCTGGGCCAATGGTCACCCGGGGCCTGTGCGGCCTGCGTTAGCTCCACGTTGACGGGAGCCGCGAGAAGGAGGCTGAGGCTTGGGAGGTGCAGAGGAGGAGAGACAGACAGACAGACAGACGAGGACCCGGCAGGCTGCTCCTTCCGAGCCTGGGCTCCAGGACGAGGCGGCTGGTGGACAACGGGCGAGGTGCGGCTGACCCGCGTCATTTCAAAGCCGTTATCTGGGCTGACGGTGATCACCCAAGGACAGAGAGGGTCAGAGCAGCCGGCCACAGCGGACGCCCGGGACCTGCCAAGGGCTGCCCTGTGGAAGACCAGGCGGGGACAGACGGAGCCCAGCTCCTGCCAGGGACTCCAGGAGCTGCCCAAGGGCTGGGCCCCTGGGGGAAGTGAGCTGTCCGTCCCCGTGTCACCTGGAAGCCCTGGTCCTGGTGGCTCCTTGGTCACTGTGGAGGGGGTTCCTCTCCTCCCAGGGTCCTCGGCACGTGCTCTGAGGGGGCCTCTCCTCCCTCTTCCCTTCCTTCTCCTCTGGTCGGTTCCTTCATGGCATTGTCTGTACACCTACTGTGTGCTGCACACCTACTGTGTGCTCAGTCAGCTTGTGTCCACCCAGGCAGTCCTCCCCCTTTCTTCACTACTCTCAGGTCCATCCCTGCTGTCCCCTGTGCGTCCCCACCTGCCACCCCCTCCCCCATCCACTCACCCACACTCGTCTCCGCCCTCCACCACGCGCCTGTCCACCCACCTGTCCACGCACCCCTCCTGCCCCTCTGCCCTTTCTTCCTGCCCCCTCTCTGCTGGTCCCCATGCCCTGCCCCTTCACTAGTGGCCACTCCTCTCCGGTGGCAGCCTTTGGCCCTGCCCAGTCCTCCCAGCCCCATGGCCACCAGCCCCTCCCGGGAGCCCCTCCGTGTCCCTCCATCCCCACCGCCCCTCCTGGAGTCTGACGTGGAAGTCCCCGCCACCCTGGGGTCATTTTGGGGTCTCTGTTTCAAGCAAATGTCACCCAGGAGGAACCGTGTGTCTGCAGCCCGAGCGACGTGGACGGCGGCTGGCCTCGCGGGCCGTGGGGCTGGCTTCCTCCTGAGGAAGAGGGGCTCCTGCACCTGCCTTGGGGGGTGGCCGGAGGGTCAACAAGAGGCCTGGACAGTGGCCAGCAGCACACGACGCCCCGGGGAGGCCCAGCAAATGACAGAGGCCCGGGAAGGAGGCAGGGGCTGATTAAAGGCCCTGGGAGCTCTGGGGGCGGCTGGCTGGGCGGACACCGTCCCCACAGAGGTCTCGGCTCCGGCTCCTGCTTCCCGGGGTCCCCACTGGAGCCACAGATCCGCCCTCCAGAGGCATCAAAAGCAGACACAGGGTGGGCGAGGTGGACGCAGGACACAGCTCCATCCACTCCATCCCCACGGCCCCCCCCACCCCCGGGACGAGCCCTGGGCATTGTGCCAACTGCTCATTAGAGACACAGACTGCTCTGACCCGCTCAGCAGTGGCAGCGACAGTGGGGGCTGGGCGCCTGTGGAGAGGTTCAGCCAAAGCCTGTGGTCCCAGAGGCTCCCTGTCGAGGTGAGGGGGAGCCAGACCTGGAGGGAGGTGCCCGAATTCCCCACCCCCGCAGGGATGCGTCCCCAGAGAGGCCGGAGCTGGTGCCCTCCCTGAAGAGCAGTGTCCTTTCTGAGCGCTGCTGGCCGTCTCGCAGCTCTGCACAGGCCAGTGGACAGTCCTGGAACCCACTGTGTGTGTGTGACTGTGGCCTCTGGGGTGAGCCTGCTGGGACGTCCTGTACACAGGGACACTGACAACCTCTCTGGGATAGTAACCAGAGCAGACGTGGCTTGTGGTCTGCCACTTGCCCTGGTGTAAGCCGCCCCCCACCCGTGGGACGTCATTCAACCCGGGTCTGGGTGAGATGCTGGGGGGACACCCCCTGGGGTACCTCTCAGGCCCAGGAGACAAGAGCTCACAGCAGGGAACAGGGTTAGGAGGAGGAGGAAATGATGAATTTTATGTATTTACTGTCTTTGTTTTAGTGCCATTTATTTGATGGTAAGTTTATATAATTTGATTTTTAATAATGGCTGTGTTCAGCCACCGGCTCCTAAGAGTCCTGAGCGTTTAACCCTGGCTCTCCCGAGCCGGCACCCCTCTCCCTACCTGGAATGAGCTTCTCTCCCCCTGACGCCTTCCACTTCGGGGTGTGGCCGGAGCAGCGTGCAGCAGTGGGAGCTGGAGAAGTGGAGAAAACCACGGTGACCTTGAACTTGTGTGGGGGTGCTCTCCTGGCGAGCAGGCTGCAGGGCCCATCTGGCGCATGGGCCCCAAAGAAGAAGTCGTTCTCTCTGCATCATCCAACACTTCCCTTGGGTTCAAATTCAAGTGCGTCCGTTTGGTAGAGGCGTGGCCTGGAGCAGGTTTCTCTCTCTGACCCTTTTGAGTAAATTGAATGATTTGTTAACTTAACAGATATTTATTGGGCACCTGCTGTATGCCAGACACTAGCAATAAAGACGCAAACAGTGGAATCAAAAACATCCTTCTGTGCACGTGGGTCCTGTTCTTCAAGGACACGTGTCCCGACGTTTGTTAGGCAGAGATGCTTCTCCTGGTGCCACTTACTGTTTGGACATTCTGCTTCTCCTACTCACAGGGGTGAATGGGGTGACAGTGGCTGGGATTCTGATATTTTTCAAGACAAGGACCTATTGCCACCTAAAGCACATATTGTCTTCTGTAAGAATTTAGCATTTGTAGTTTTTAAAACTGAAATTGACTCCCGACCCTGATAGGGTGTGTTTTACCTGGATTTCCTATCATCTAGTCATTAATGATCTATCCATTTATTGATCTGCCCATCAACCTATCTGTCCATTCATCCACCCACCTATCCATCCTTCTATCCATCCACCCATCTACCCATGTATCCATCAATCCATCCATCCTTCCACCCACCCACCCAGCTATCCATCCATTCACTCACCCACCCACCCACCTATCCATTCATCCATCCACTCACGCACCCACCTATCTACCCATCCATTCACACACCCAGCCACTTATCCACCCATCCATTCATCCATCCATCCATCCATCCACCCACCCACCCATCCATCCACCCACCCACCCATCCACCTGTCCATCCATCCCTCCACCCACCCATCCACCCACCCACCCACCCACCCATCCACCTGTCCATCCATCCCTCCACCCACCCATCCACCCACCCACCCATCCACCCATCCACCTGTCCATCCATCCCTCCACCCACCTATCCACCCACCCATCCATCCACCTACCCATCCACCCATCCACCTGTCCATCCATCCCTCCACCCACCTATCCTCCCATCCTCTCATCCACCCACCCATCCACCTGTCCATCCATCCCTCCACCCACCCATCCTCCCATCCACCCATCCATTCACTCACCCACCCACCCACCTATCCATTCATCCATCCACTCACGCACCCACCTATCTACCCATCCATTCACACACCCAGCCACTTATCCACCCATCCATTCATCCATCCATCCATCCATCCACCCACCCACCCATCCATCCACCCACCCATCTATCCATCCATTCACCCATCCAACCATCCATCCATATACCCATCCACCCACCCACCCATCCATCCATCCACCCACCCACCCATCCACCTGTCCATCCATCCCTCCACCCACCCATCCACCCACCCACCCATCCACCCATCCACCTGTCCATCCATCCCTCCACCACCTATCCACCCACCCATCCATCCACCTACCCATCCACCCATCCACCTGTCCATCCATCCCTCCACCACCTATCCACCCACCCATCCATCCACCTACCCATCCACCCATCCACCTGTCCATCCATCCCTCCACCCACCTATCCTCCCATCCTCCCATCCACCCACCCATCCACCTGTCCATCCATCCCTCCACCCACCCATCCTCCCATCCACCCATCCATCCACCCATCCTCCCATCCACCCATCTACCCACCCATTCTCCTGTCCGTCCATCCATCCACCCACCCACCCACCCATCCATCCACCAGGAAGAATATGTCCCCAGTCCTCCGTCTCCTTCCAGGGGGCTCAGTGAGGGTAATTCTTGGCTTCTCTGCCGCTGTCCCAGGGGAGGCAGAGCGAGCTCTTTGGTGGATTTGGCTCTCAAGCCCCGTCCTTCCCATCTTCTCCCACTTGGAACTTGCTGTCCTCAGGAGACGGGCCTGATTCCCTGTCCTCTCGTCCCTTTGTCCACTGTGGTGACGGCTGGCCACTGGTGGCTCTTAGCATTTTCAGTGTGGCTAGCTTGAATCGAGAGGAGTCCTTCATGTAAAATTTAAATTTGAAAGTGAGGATGGAATAAAAGAATATAAAAAATCTCATTAATGAGCTTATATTGATCTTTTATTGAAATGATGTTTTAGAGGTGTTGTGTTAAATAAAGTAAATGTTTGAAATCAGTGCCACCTGTTCCTCTCTTTAAATGTGGCCGATGAGAACATTGAATAATATGAGTGTGGCCTGTGGTCTTTTCCTTTGGACAGGGCTGGTCTGGACGTGAACGTCACCTTCGTGAGGGGCCTGGGTGGAGGGGGGCGCTGGAGCTCTAGGTGACAACCTGGGCTGCTCTCCTGAATCCTGGAGTTGGGACAGACCCGCCTGGCTTTCTGACGCTGTTCTCCAAAGTAGCCTTTGTTGTCACCAAAGGGGGCACGTTGGCGCCCACCTCTGCCCCTTTGTGGTTTTCCCAGTAGGTTCAGAATTTGGTGAGAAGAGGAGAGAGGCTTCTGAGTGTCTTTACAGACCACCTGCCACGTCCCCACACACGGTGCACAGGTCCCCGACTCTGCGCTGTCCCCCGTGCTGGGCGGGAGACAATCAAACAACTCCACAACGTGTGGCCTCAGAACTGGACCAAGGCTTAAAATGCTGCTGCCCTGGATGGACTCACAGGTGCATCTGGGGCCTGAGTTTTGCCTGTGACGTTAGGGAGGGGCTGGGTTTCTGGAAGGACATCGGGGACCTTCTTAGGGTCTTGGAACTTGTGACCCTTTGTGTGGCACTGTCCTGTGTACTGTGGGGTGTTTGGTGGCACCCCGGCCTCTGCCTGATGGATGCCAGTAGTATGCCCTGACCCCACTGTGACGACCCCAAATGCCAGATGTCCTTCGGGGGTCGAGTCTCCCCAGGTGAGAAGCACGGGCTGGAGGGAGCTCTGCCTGACTGGCTTTGTCACCAGCGCCATGGGCTCACCAGGCTTGGGAGCGGTTGGGGGCTCTGTTCCCAGCTAGGTTCACATCTCAGTGACCCCTGCAGCCCTGGGGCCTGGTCTGGTGGCCCTCGGCCCCTGGTGCTGGGCACGGGACGATTTTGATGAGCAGAGGCTGAATGTAAGAATTGAAGTCTCCCGTTCCCCACCCGACACCGTCCCACCGGCAGGTGACACTCACCCCAATATGTGTCCTCGGGAAGGGGCCACCGTTATTTCAAACTCAGACTGTGCTGAGACATCTTCGCTTCCCAACTGGACACCTCTGTGTGGGACAGTGGGGGAAGAAGGCCACTAGGGCCGAGGGACAGGTGTTCCCAGAGGCCGAGCTGCCTCTGCCTCCCCGGCTGCGGGTGGGAATCCCACCGGCACCAGGAGCCAAGCCTGGGCACCCTGCCCCTGGCCCCCGGCCCCGGCCCCCGGCCCCACCCCCTCCCCGGCCCCGGCCCCGCCCCTGACCTGGCCCCACCCCGCCCCTGCCCCACCCCGCCCCACCCCGCCCCCGCCCCCGCCCCCGCCCCTGCTCCGCCCCCTGCCCCGCCCCCTGCCCCTGCCCCACCTGGCCCCTGCCCCACCCCCCCTCCCCTGGCCCTGCCCCTGCCCCGCCCCCTGCCCCGCCCCACCCCTGCCCTGTCCTGCCCCGCCCCTGCCCCGCCCCCGCCCCGCCCCCGCCCCGCCCCTGGCCCCCCCCCCCCCCCCCCAGGCCTGACCTGGAGGCAGACGTAGGAGGGGCTTGTCAGCCTCCAGAAGAGCCGCCCCAGGTCCGGCCCCAGGCTCTGGCTGACTCAGGACTCAGATGGCACCTGGTTTCCCGTGGAGCGGGTCGATGGGAGTCAGGCTCGGAAAAGAGCCAGCGCGTCGGGGGGCGGGCAGGGCGGGTCACTCCCAGGTTCTTGGGGACCTGCTGTGTGGTCGCCTGGCTGGGTCCCCTGCGGAACCTCACATTCCAACTGGAAAAGGGACAGTGCGTTGGTCTCCTCGGGAACCTTCCTGCACAGAGATTCCCGGGGCTGCCCCGTGGCTGGGCGCGGCTCCACTTCCCTTTGGGTGCATTGTGTCCACCGTTGAGGACTCAGGCACCGACTCCTCCCTCAGTGCTGGTCTGCACCTTGAGTCTCCAGCCGGGGCTGCTCCCCTGCTCTGCCCTCTCAGCAAATCCCTGGGTGACGGAGCAGCTTGCCTCGTCCCCGCTTGGCCCCCCCGTGCCTCAGTTTCTCCATCTGCACTACGGACAACATGACGGTAGTTGGCTCCTGCCCAACAGGGTGGCCACGTCACCACTGTCTCCTCTGTGGCTGAGAGTGGCCATGTGACTTGCCCAGGGTTAGAGAGCAACAAGCAGGTCAGCGGGGAGTGAGACGTGGCTCTGCTGGGCCCAGAGCCCAGGGTACCACCCCCTGAGGCCACAACCTCCCAGGTGGGCCTCTGTGAGAAGCCTGCTCATGAGTGTGCCCTGAATGTGTGTGGGCGTGGAGGGCTGTGGGTGGGTACCCAGAAGGTGATCTTGTACAAAGACTTGAAGGAGGTGGGGGAGTTGGCTTTGTGGGTATTTAGGAGAAGAGGGTCCCTAGCAGATGAGACAGCCAGTGCAAAGGGCCTGCGGCAGGCCCCTCTGCCTGCCATATTGGAAGAACAGCAAGGAGAGCAGTCTCAGGGGTCAGAGAGAAGCCAGGGGAGTGGTGAGGTGGGGTTGCCTGGGCCTCCGTGGGACTGGGCCTCGGCTCTGCATGAGACGGAGTCACGGAGGGTTCCGAGTGGAGCGGGCGAGGTCTGTGAGTCAGGGTCCCCAATGCGGAGGGCTATCTCAGATGGCAGGGGCTCCAGGTCCCTGCCGGTGGCTCAGTCTCCTCCAGGGGTGTGGGGCCCGGGGGCCTCCTCTCCAGAAGGTGCCAGAAGCATCTGGAAACCAGCACTCAAGCCCCAGCCCCCGGCGCACACCAGCTCGAGGCCAGCGCCAGCGTCGCTCCCCTCCCCCGCAGCCTGGGGCTTCCATCTCTGGCTTTGTCCCCTTGGGCAATTATTTATCATTTCCTTCTCCAAAGTGTTTCTGAGACGCGGCTCTTATGAAAGATGCTACCCCGGATAAAGTGGGACGGCGTCATAATTCACCCTGCTCCAGCTGAAGTGTTTGAACGACAACACATTACTGTCCAATTTCCCCGCTCCCTGCTTCCAGGGAGACAGGACGCTCACTCAGGCTCTGAGCTCTTTGTGGAATTGAAGGGAATGGGTTTGGCAGCTGGAGGGCTGAATGGGAAGCCGCAGGAGGCTGCGGGGGGACGGCCACTCCGGCCAGCGGGAGGGCCTCTGCTCGGCGCCCTGCCTCCGCCAACAGATCAGACCCCAGGTCCTGCAGGCCGAGAGCTGGCCCTGCTGACCCTTCCTCCCGCCGTGGTTTCTCCCGCGGGGCCTGGTTCAGGGGCTCGAGTGAGATGTGGGAGGAAGGGTCACACAGCTGGCCCTGCCCTGACCCCTGCCAGCTGGACACCCTTGAACCAGACCCCTGGACCTCCCTCCCCATCTCTGTGGCTCTATGAAGAAGACAGAGATCTACCTAGAACTCCGGCTGCGAGGGTCCCTATGAGATGGCGTGTCTTGGTTATCTATGGTGCGTAACAAACGACCCCCAATCGGCACCTCGCAATCACCAGTGCTTCCTGTTTTATGTGGTTCCTGAGGGTGGGGTGGGGGGTCCGGGGACAGTTTAGCTGGGTTTCTGGCTCAGTCTCAGGTGGCCTGTTAGTCAAGGTGTCAGCTGAAGGCTCCCCTGGGCCTGGAGAGTCCGCACAGTGAGGCCAGTTCCCAGAGGCCCCCTCCACAGGCCACTAGGACATGACGGATGGTCAAGAGAGCAGAAGGCCAGCGAGAAGCAGTCAGGCTATCTATCTTCTTCTCCGCCATGATTTTAACAAACGCCGAGAGTCGCTCACCATCACTACCTCCCATCATCCCCCCAAACTTCCTTGCCCACGTTCTCAGTTAACCGCAGGCCCACCGTCAGCTCTCTGTCTAGGTAAGCGTCTGTCACGTCCTTCAAATGGAAGCATAGACCAGGCAGGGGCTTCCACCGGGGCTCTTTTTTGAGGCATTTTTGAGGTTCATCTGTTTGGCTGCATGGATCAAGGGTTCATTCCTTTTCACTGCCAAGTAGTATTCCACCGCATGGACATCTCAGAGGAAATGCTCACCTGATCACTTACTGATGGACATTTGGATTTTTTCCGTTTTTTTTTCCTCCTATGATGAATAATGCAGCTATGAGCTTTCGCACATAAGTCTCGAGGTGGATATACGTTTTCATTTCTCCTGGATGGAATCCTTGGAGTGGGCTTACTGGAGCTTCATATTTTTTTTAAAAAAATTGTTTTAATAAGAAACCGCCAAACTGTTTTCCAAGGAGGATGGACCATTAAATTCCATCAGAAGGCCAAGGGGTTCCAGTTGCTTTGCATCTCCAGCCCTGGGTGATATTTTTACATTTTTTAGAGGTAGATGGACACAATGTCTCTATTTATTTTATGTGGTGCTGAGGATGGAACCCAGGGCCTCACACGTGCTAGGCAGGCGCTCTCCCACTGAGCCCAGCCCCGCCCACACCTGGCTGTTGAACGTCTTCTCCGATGACCTGTCTATTTAAATCTTCTGCCTGTTAGGTTCTTTGTCCTTGCCAATTACATAAGCTTTTTAAAAAAATGTACCTGTGTATTTATATATATTCTGGCTCCGAGCCTGTTATCAGATATCTACAGTCTGTGGCTTTTCTCTTTAGCCTCTTAGTGATATCTCCTGAAGTGTAAGGGTTTTTAATTTCGATAAAATCCAATTCATCAATTTTTCTTTACGTCAATTATGCTGTTACTGTCATGGATAAGAACCTTGGTCCAATCCAAGGTCATGAAGATTTTTTTCCCCCAAATTTTCTCTTAAAAGATTTATAGCTTTAGTTGAGCCTTTAGGCAGTGATCCAGTTAGAGTTCATTTATGTGTGTGACGTAAGGTGAAAGTCTAAACTGGGCTCTTGTTTGTAACAGGTGACATCTGATCTCCATAACACCAATGGATTGAAGAGTGTCATTCCTCCGGTGGAAGTTTCTCTTTTGGAGGGACACAGGAGACTGAATCCAGGGGCGCTTTACCACTGAGCTATATCCCCTCATCAGCCCTTTTTATTTTTTATTTTGAGACAGAGTCTCACTAAGCTCCTTAGGGTCTTGCTAAATTGCTGAGGCTGGCCTCCGACTTGCCATCCTCCTGCCTCAGCCTCCCGAGCTGCTGGGATTACAGACCTGTGCCGTGGTGCCTAGCTCCCAGGGGAAAATCTTAAGATCTCTGTTGAAAATCAGTTGACCATGAAGCTGGGCCTGGTGGCGCATGGCTATAACCTCGGTGATTTGGGAGGCTGAGGCAGGGGGATGTCAAGTTCGAGGCCAGCCTCAGCAACCCAGGAAGATCCCCATTTCAAATGAAGTTTTAAGAATTTAAAAATCAATTGACCCTAGAGGTAAGGGTTGACTTCCGGCCTCCTCCCTCTGTCCTGCCTCATGCTCATGGGGCATGGTCTTGACGGCCACAACCTGACGGGAAGTCTCGGTCCTCGGGTCCTTGATGGCTCCCCGGCTGTCCTGCCTCCCTCGCGTTCCCTGTGAACACGGGACCCGCTGGTCGGTTTCTAGAAGAGCCTGCGGGATCCCGGTAGGGGTGGCCGTGCCTTTTATGACTTTAGAGGTGTCACGGGTGCCTGGTTCCTCGGGTGTCACATCATCCACTCGTCCTCTTGGTAACACAAACCATCCCTGGCGCCATGGTCAGGGACCACACAGGGTGGCCGTCCAGGGGGGTATCCGATTGCCCTGATGGATGTGTACGTCCACTGGGGACAGCGAGGCCTGGCCCTCGGGGACTGTGCCACTGACCCTCCAGACAGCCAACCCGCCTCCTGGAGGCGTCCCCCGCCTCGGATGACGCTGAGGTCCAGCAGCAGGGAGGGGCTTCCTGACCGGGAGGTGGCAGGACACCGGGTGTCACCTCCGTCCAAGTTTGCTTGGTGGGCTTGGGCACCCTCACAGGGCCTTTGTCCCCTCCCGCCAGACTGGGTGTCCTACAAGCAACTTCTTGGCACCTCAGTGACGGGCAGGTGGACAGCTGGTGCTGGGCGGTGCTGGTGGGCCCCCTGTACAGTTTAATCAGTCACACCTGCCGCTGATGACAGGATGCCGGCCAGTGTCTTCTCTAGGGGGGGTGTGCCACAGAGGCCCGGGTGGCCGTCTTTCAGGGAGGCTGGGGAGTTTCGAGGAGGCCAAGACTGGAGGCTGAACCAGCGCATCTCAGAGACCCCTTCCAGCACCGAGCACAGGAGTCTAAGGGTCATGCCCAGGGCCACCTCGTCAGCTCATGCTAGAGCCAGTTTGAAGGTCTGGCTCCTGATTTGATAAACATGGACTGTCACTTCCAGAGGGCTCCCAGTGGTCATGTCCAGCCTCCCCATTTTACAGAGACCAGGCTGAGGGCCCCCAGGGAGACTACATGTTCAGTGACCAAGCTGGGCTTGGACTTGGTCTCCGGGGTGGCCGTCATTCGGCCTCTCCCTGGGTGCCCCCAGCGCCCTGGGGCCTGGGCCTGGGGGACGTTAACAAGATGGCCGGTGTCAGCGGCTCTGGGCTCCGAGCTCCACCGCGGGGCCGGGGTTTCTTGTTTGGAGATGCAGATTCTCTGCGCGGCCAGGCTCAGGATGCACAGTTTTTATGCCACACAAGATCCGGAGGGGCCTGAGTCATTTGCTGGACAGTCCAGCCAGACCCGGGCTCTGGGGGGAACCCTCCTTCCTGCCCCAGCCGGGCCGGAGGCCAGTGTCAGGAACACACCTCCCGCCCTCTGCCTTCTTCCTCCAGGGGCCAGAGGGGCCAGCGAGACAAGGCTGGCCCAGAAGGCCCGGCAGGTGCTGTGTGTCCCGCGCAGGTGGGAAGACTGAGCCCCCCCCCCCGGGGCAGTTCTCTCTCACTGAGGGGACCAGGGCGGACCCCCGGTTTCCAGAACCCAGACGGTCCCTTCCCTTCTCCGGCCCCGCCCACCAGCTCTATTCCTGCACCGTCGGCAAGTCCCACGGTGATCACGGGCCACCTGTGTTTGCAGTGTCATTGCAGATACCAGCTCAATCCTTCCCCCGAGGCTCATCACCCCAGTTTCTCAAAGAAAGGAAACTGAGGCTCAGAGAGATGCAGGACCAGGTGGAGCCACGGGAGCTCTCATTTTGGTAGATCAAAAGATGGCCGTGGGGCTAGGACCCGGCCCGGGGTACAGCGCTTGCCTGGCATGAGCTAAACCCAGTTCAGCTTGATAACTCGCCCTGGGTCCTGGAACTCTTCCTCTGTGTAATGACAACAAAGCCATCTGCCATGTTTAGTCTAACCTGTCTGTCTGACTGTCTGTCTGTCAGCAGTGTACCTTCAGGTGACTCTTCAGCTTCTGTCTAGATGGGGGTGAAGACGGCCCTGTCAGCCTGCATTGTTGGGAGTCACCTGCTTCACAACAGGCGCCAAGGCTCAGCCACCCTGTGGGCTCTTGAGTGTCACGGAGGCAGAAGGCCTGGCTTCAACCACCCCCTGGCGCAGCTGTGTTAGCTACCCCTGCTGCGTAACAAACGACCCCCACCTTACCCACCCATGGCAGAAAACACTGATTATCTCAGAGTTTTCGTGGACATTCAGGACATTGCTATAGGTGGATGTGGCTCTGGGTCTCTCATCAGTTTGCGTCAGGATAGTGGACAGGGCTGCAGCCACCGGAAGGCTCCATGGGGGGCCGAGGGAAGGTCCTAAGAAGGGTCACTCCTAGGGCTCTTGGCAGGAGGCCCCCGTCCCTGGCCCGTGGGTCTCTTCCTAGGATGATTGGAGTTGGGGCACAGCATGGCACCTGGCGTCCCCCCAGAGCAAATGATGAGAGAGAGAGAGGGAGAGAGAGAGAGAGAGAGAGAGAGAGAGAGAGAGGGAGAGAGAGAGAGAGAGGGAGAGAGAGAGAGAGAGAGAGGGGGGAACCAAGGTCCCCTCAGGACCTTCTCCTGGAGCCCCTCTGCCATCCCCACCTCATCCCATGACAGCCCTGGCCACGTGGCAGTGTGGTGGTCAGCCACGGGCCACCCACAGGGTGGGGGTCCTAAGACACAGCCCCGGGAAGCTGGCAGACTTCTCAGGACAAGCCCCCGTGGGTGTGATCTGCCACACGCACGTGTGAGGCGGGCGGCTGGCACTCAAGGGACCAGGCACCAGTGTCCCCGGAGAAAAGTGCACCAAAGGATGTGCCGTCGTCCCAACCGCCGCGCGGTCAGCCTGGTGGGCTGGAAAGTCCAGGCGAGAGGCGGGGCCCTTGGCCCTGTTCTCCCTGGACTCTGTCCCTCCGCTGAGCACCTTTAAGGTTCTTCTGGGGCAACTCTCCCTTCACCGAAAGAAAAAGGGTTTTGAGCTCTAGATGGCCGTCCTGTGGGGGGACACTGGGACGTCGACGGACGCTGGGCAGCCTGTGGTGTCCCTCCCCAGCAGTGCCAGGTCTCGGACTGCCCCTGCCCATTATGGATGGATTGCACCCTGTGTGGCCTCGGCCCTGGGGCTTTGGTGAGGGCAGTTGTGTGGTGCCACTGGACGGCGCTGGCCAGCAGGGAGGGACAGCTGGGTCTGGTCTGACCCACACACAGGGGCTGCAGGGATCTACTCAGAACAAAATGTCCAGCCCAAACTGGCTTAAGCTGAGAAGCAGCCGCCCGGCCAGGAACCACGTTTCCCAGGGCCTCCTGCCTCCTGCATTCAGGGGCCATTTGACCACTCCTCATGGACGGAATAGGGTGGACGTTGTCCGTGTCCCTTCCAGACCAAGGCGCTCGTGAGGCCGATGTGCCACCTCCTTCCCACCCCCCAGCCTCCCCCAGGGCTGGGGTGAGCACTCCAGGGCACGAGGCGGGCAGGCAGTGTCCAGGCAGTGTCCGCGAGGCTTCTGGGTCCAGGCTCCAGGAGGATGCCCGTCGGGCCGTCACGTGAGACCAAGTGCATTTTGACGGGGGTTTGTGGGTCATGGCAGCTGGCATTGCCCTAACTCACCTGGGGGTCCCCGGGACCCCTTCCCGTGACGTTCTGCTCTGCTGACTGTCCGTCTCCCTGGGCGGAGGCCCCACGTCAGGCCCAGGGGAAGACGGTCTGCTGCCCTTTGAACAGCTGAACCAAGCCCCAGACCTTGCAGCCCGTGGCTTACCTGTTCTAGAATGTTCCCCTCTGTCCAGGAGGTCCTGGACCTTGGACGGTCAGCTCAGCCTTGTCAAGCTCCACTCACTTGGGCTGCAGAAGCGGGAGAGGTCTGGACAAGGGGCGTCTGTCCATCGCCATGACCACGGGCAGCCTCTCGTGATCCCTGGGCTTCAGTGTCACTTCTAGCCCATGAGGCCGCTGGACACACAGGTCCTGTGGGGGCTTACTGGATGAAACGACCTTGGACTGTCGCCCAGACCTGAGATTTGTGCCCTGACGAAGCCCAAGGCTCCTTCCCGCTGCGGGACACCCAGGGTCGGCCCGTCTGGGCTCCCGTGGACTCTCTGAGCTCAGCGTCCCCTGTCCTCCCTGCTTTCTTCTCCCTCGCGTCCTCCCGGGGCATCTTCTGGAAGGACATCAATCTCCGGCCCCGAGCGCTCGGTTTTGAACATCGCGGCTCCGTCTCGCCCGCTGCCGCCCTCCGGTGGGCTCTGCCGCCACACGCGGCCCTTTGATGGAGGCTCCAGATCAGAGCCTGCCTGTCCCTCGGAGGTGGCTGCTTTCAAACCCCGAGGCAGTGTTTCCATGTCCCCACCACGTCACCGGACCAGCCTGGCCTAACGGGAACGCGCTGCGTGAGGCCCTTCCCGTGGCCGATAATGAGGCCAGGGCCCCTCTGCCCGCCTCGTCCCAGAGGCCCTCCAGGTGGCCCGTCCATGCCGAGCCCTCTGAACTCGGGCCGCTCCTGCTCTCCCACAGCCAAGGGTCGTTTGTCCTCTGATTCTCTACTTCCCCGAGACACGTACAGACCTCAGGACAGGAATGCCGCATCCCCTCTCCTGGGATCCCTGCAGGTCCTCGGGCAGAGCTGGAGAGGAGGAGGAAATGCAGGAAAGTCCAGCTGATATTCAGTTAGCCCAGAGCAGGCCAGGCACCCCTCTGCCCGCGTCTCATCCGACTCTCATTTGGTTCTCACCAACGGGCCTGCGAATTGGATATCCAGACACTTATTTTTACACTTAAAGAAACTGACACCTAAGACAGCCGGTGTCCCACGCCCAAGGTCACACTAAGAGCAACAGAAAGGAAGAAAAATGCAAATGTGGGTCTTTCGGAAACGGCGATTCATTCGGCAGCTCCTGAAGCATCTCCCGTGTGCCAGCTCTGGGCTGGACTCGGGGTAATTCGAAGCCAAACAGGATTCTCTACAACTCAATAGCGAAGGACAGGGTCTCTGCAATCAGACCTCAGATCCGTGACAGTTTTCTAGCTGTGCCACCACGCCACCATGCCTGAGGTATTTCCTCGCTCAGCCCCAGATGTTGTGTGTGGGCACTTGGTAGGATGCCCTTGGCCTCTGTTCGTGGGCCTCTGTATACTGCATTATTTACCAAACCCTTAAAGGGCATTTGTTTAGCACTTATTATGCCCAATACCATTTTAAGAGCCTTGCGGTATCCACTTTCATGCCCAACCAGCCCCATGACAGAGTGCTGTTACTCTTCCCGTTTTACAGATGAGGAAACCGAGGGTCAGAGAGTCTAAATGACTTGCCTAAGCATTGAAGCTGGGATTCAAACGCAGCGTTCCTGGCTGGAGTCCCTGCTCTCAGCTTCTACGCTCTGCTTTCTGTTGACTTAATATACAGTGACGGCATCAGAGGGCGTTAAATCACGGGAAGGCGCGAGGCCAGGCCTGCTCAGGGAGCTTTCATGAGTCCCTGCGGGGCTCAGTCAACACATCCGTCTTTCCCTTGGACTCTGATTTAGGGAGTGAAGTCAGCTCCCACGAGGGGCCCCGACAGGTCCCAACCCTATGGGGGAGCTGCCCCTGGCCCTGCTGCCCGCGCGGATCCATGGGCTCCGCTGCTCAGATCCCGGCTGGCGAAGACCCTCTGTAACCTTGGCCCCCGCTCCAGCACCCCGGCCTCCAGCACCCCCTTCTCTTCCTCCTCCCAGGGGTGGGCAAGTGCACGGCCCCCATGCGAGGCCCCCGCGTCCGCGCTCCCCAGGGCACAGAGCGGCTTTCCAAGGCGCCTTGTCTGATCCTGGTCTCTCTTCCCCTCCGCTTCACTGGAAGCTGATGGGGACCGGACACCGCCTGGGACAATCCCCGCATTACCCAACAGTCCCTGGCACGGCCCGAGGCCGGCAGCCCAGGCGGCGGGAGGGAGAGGCTGCCCCAAACGCGCCTTCTCCCCCGGGGCCTCTCCTCTCCTCTGAGTCCAAGGGAAGCCCAGGTCTGTCTGCGAAACGCGGCTGGATCCAGGCGGGGCCATGGCGCCCGCGCGTACCCTCATGGCCGGCTCTCCCTTCCTCAGGTTCCCATGAAACATTTCGGCCCACAGCTGCACAGAAAGGATACTCACCCACCCCGGGGGGTCCAGCTGCCATTTCAGAGGCACAGAGAAGCACACCTGAGCTCAGAGGCACGCAGGACCTCAACCCAAAAGAGGCCCTGCCCAGCAGGCAGCCTGTGTCCTGAAGGGCTCCCGCTTGGGAGGAGGCAGGATGGGGAAACTGAGGCTCAGAGAGGCGCGCTGCAGCCTGCCTTTGGTCACCAGACTCCCAAGCAGGACAGTGTCCACGTCCACACAGCCTCTCCCCACCTGCAGCAGCCAGAAGGGAGAACTGCACTGTCACTGTCCTCTGTGCGCGTCCCCGTGTGTGCCCTGTGTCCTCAGTCCCTGGCCCCCACTGGCTGTCAGTAAACACTCCTTGGAATGCGGAGGAGAGAGTGTGCCCCTAACGGAGGGGCTGCTTGGGAGGCCCTGGGATAGTCGTCCTGGGGTCTGTGCTAGGGTCCTGGGGTTCCATTGAAAGACCCACCGATTCCCTGTCCAGGAAAGACGCACGAGGCACTGGCTGCAAACGCATGAGGTTTATTCAGACACAGACGCCTGTGGGTGCTCAGCGAAACCTCAGCCGGAGCTTCGGTGAGCTGGCACACCAGGCTTTGGGGTACAGGTTTTTTATAGGGTCAAGGGGCAGGTTTCGCGCGCGCGGTAAGCAACAGGTTTCTTATTGGCTATTTTGAACCCAGCATATAGGTTACCTAAAGGGTAAAGTTATTTTTCATTTTATGTTCCTGGAACAATACCACATGACAGTTACATATGAGCACTCTGATTTTTCTGTTCCTGCTTATTAGCCCCTGTTTATTCAGGCATGCCCTGGAATCTGTTTTTCTGCTCTTTCCCAACCATCCTGTTTTTCCCTTTTCAATCGGTCACACTTAACTGATTATCTGAAAAACACATTGTCTGCAGGTTTGTGACGTGCCCTAATAATTTTGTAACTAAGCCTAAGGTTGCTGGGCTGGGGTCTTTCACCATAACTAACCGGTCCCGCAGCTGGGTGGCTAAATCATTCATTCTCTCCCAGTTCCGGGGCTGGAGGTCTGAACTCAAGGGGTCAGTAGGACCGGGCTCCCTCTGAAATCTCCAGGGGGGCTCTTTGCTGGCGGCTTCTCACTTCTGGTGGCAGCTGGCAGGTCTTGGGGTTCCTTGGCTTGTAGCTGAGCTGCCATTCTCTGCCTCCGTTGGCACATGACCCTCTTTCCCACAGCACCCCATCTCTCCACCCAAGTTCCCTCCCCTTATAGTGACACTAGTCACTTAGGAACCCATCCGTCCAGGAGGGCCTCAACTCACTACATCTGCAAAGACCTCATTTGCAAACAAGGCCACCTTCTGGGGTTCCCGGTGCACACAGATGGGGTGCTGAGCTGCACAGGTGCTAACCATCCCTGGCCAGCCAGGGCCCCTGGGAAAAGACACTGGCTTTGTGGGTGCTGACAGTTTGCCTCTCTTGTACCAAACTGGGCCACCAGGGCCTGTTCCCAGAAATTGCGAGGCAGAGGAGACGCTGGTCCCAGGCCCCTGGCACACGCAGACGCCCAGCGCAGCCGCGCTTCCCTCATTACTATTATCTCTATTATTAAATGAAACGTGCGGTGCGTGCAGAAGAGCACCCGTGTTTGTGTTTACAGTGGGACGTATTTAGACGGTAATGAATTCCGAGAGGGGTGAAGCAGATCTATTTATTTATTTATGTGTTCGTCGTTACTAGGGCTTAAGGGACACAGCGAACACCTGGCTCTGTGCTCAAGTTTGGAATCAATTGGGAAGCAGACGCCTGGGACTGGCAGAAGGCGGTGGAAGGCCACGTGCTCGCAGAGGACCTGTCTGGAGGGTGTGGCTTGGTCTTCAGACCCCGGCAGGATGCCCCACGCCGGCGGGCGGAGCCCCAACTCCCTTCTATCCCTTTACTGGGGCCCGACAGCGCCCTCTGCAGGCAGAGGAGGGCGGTGGAGTGAATGGCGCATGCTCAGTTTCTGGCCCAGACCCACCAATCAGAGGTCTGGGGGCGGGGAGAGAAGGGCAAGGTGGGGGAAGGTTAAAGTGCAGGGAAGGGAGGGGGCATGTCATCAAGAGACCTCAACCCTCGCAAGGAGTCCTCTGCCAGGCGCCCAGAAGTGACCCTGGGCTGCTCCCTACTCGCTGGTGACTGTAGCTGGTGCCTTGGTCTCTCTTGAGTCTCGGATTTGTCTCCTGTAAGATGGAGAGTCCCTCGTTTATAGGCCGTGGGTGATGAGATGATGCAGTCACTGTGGAGTCGGGAAAAGGGTGGCACAAAGCAGTGACCTTCTGCCATCACTGTGGGATGCTCGGGGTCACAGGCAGGAGTCCTCAGCATCACCCGGATGCTTCCCAATTCAGGCTGATTCTGGGAGGGGCTGGGCATCGGGACCCACCGTGTCCCCACAGTGTGGACGGTGCTGAGGTGAAGGGTCCGGAGTGTCAGGGACCCCAGCCACCATCCCTAGAGGAAAGGCCCTTTGCTGACGTTAGGGCTGGGCTGTGGGTGGGGTCGTGGGCGGACAGGATGCCTCTCGGGCAGCGGCGGGTGCACGGTGAAGTGCATGGTGAAGTGCGGCAGGAGGAGGTCACCAGGAGTGTCCTGCGTCTCTCTGGCCTGGAGGGTGTGGGGTGCAGGAGGGGGGCTGAAGAAGAGGCCGTTCAAGAGCTGGGTGGCTAGTGTCGCCTGCCTGAGGATCCCAGGACCTGTCAAGTGCCCCAGGTGCTGGGTGCTGCTAGAATGCCCCCACCCCAAGTGCCTGCCTCCTGGCACAGCAGCCCAGGGGCAGTTGTGGGCCCCTCCAGAATGTCCTGCAGGTCAGCCGGCCTCAGGCTGGCCCTGAGCTTAGACCAGAGTGGAAGTCAGAGTGGCAGAGGGCAGCTCAGAGCCCTGTCCCAAAGGGTCACATACATCCTGGGGGTGGTGGCTGGGGCTGGGCTGGAGCCCACAGATGTGAGTGGCCCCTGACCTCTTAAGACTTCTCCAGGTCAGCAGCACTAATGTGGCCCCACAGGGTTTGGGCTTGTCTGAGCCCAAGCTGTTCCCCTGGCCCGGGTGAAGCTGAAGCACTGGGGAGGCTGCGGGGTCTCTGTGAGCCTCGGTCTCCTCGTCTGTACAGTGGGATGATGACTGAGGCCCTCCCTCCTTCTGGAGTTCACTGTGAACTCTACCTGGCACAGTGAGTCCTCCGTGAATGGTACCTGTGACAAAAGTCACCTAGTGACAGTGGTGGTGAGAATGACCATGGGTGCTGGTGCTGGTGATGCTAGGGGCCATGATGGTGGTGGTGACGATGGCGATGGTCGTGTTGGTGATGGGTGCTGGTGGAGGTGGTGCAGGTGGTGGGGAGGATGGAGTGGCGCTGCTGGGCCAGCTCTTCGTCACTGTTCAGCCCTGCACTGAGCGGTCACCTCCTCCAGGCAGCTGCCCTGGCTGAGTCGGTTGGTGCCTCCTCTGAGCTCCCTCCTCTCAGAGGCCGCGCTGACGCATACGGACTGCGCCTCCTTGAGGGCAGGCCTGGTGTGACCACCGCGGGCCCAGCACAGGATGTGGCCCTTTCTAGGGCCTTTGTGGATGGGCCGGGACTAGGCCCAGCAGACAGGCTGCTCCCGGCCACTCCCCGTCTGGAGCCAGCTCCCGGCTGCTGGCCTCCCGAAGGCCCGGGCAGCAGAGGCAGCGGAAATATAGAGCGCGATCTAAATGCTGAATGGCGGCAGTAACAGCGGGGACGGGCCCATGAACCATGTGCAGCTCATTGGCCACCTCCTGCGTCCCTCTGCGGCTGTTGGGAAGGCCTGTGGACCTGGCTGGCGCTCACACTCCATCAGGGCCCCGCCACGCTCTCCGCTCTCCGCTGTCCAGGGAGGAAGGGGCTGGAGGCGGGCGGGGGAGGCGGCGCACCAGGAGTCGCTGGGCTGGGTGCTGCCGCGGGGTCCTGGTCCCAACTCCCTCAGCTTCCTCATTTGAGAAGAAAAAGCAGTTTGTCACCATCCCCTTGACCCCGGCCCACCAGGCGCTTTCCTCCCGCGGGGCCAGTTCCCAGAGGAGGCCTGGGAAGGTCTGTGTCCTGCAGGCCGAGAGTGGGCCCAGACAGGTGAGGAGACCCCACGGGGGAGCAAGGGTCCAGCCCGCGGCTGCCAGCCCGGAACCTCTGCCCCCGCACCCGAGGGGCTGGGCCGGGTCACCGGTGTGTAAAGTGTCTGTGACAGGGAGCTTTGCTCCAGCAGAGCAGAGGTGACGGTGGCTGGAGGGGTGGCTCCCTCCCCCCGCCCAGCAGCTCGCAGGCCCAGTGGGGACTTCTGCAGTCTGGGCTTCCTTGGGGTGAGCCTTGTCCTGGGGGATATGTGACAATGGCCACCTGCAGTCACCTGGGGGTCACAGAGACCTGAAGGTTCGCGAGTCCATCCTCCCCAGCTGGAGACCAGGTCCTGCCAGGTGAGCCGCACCTGAGCGTCACATCCTGCGTGTGCACACGGAGCCTGTGGGGTGTCCAAACTGGGTGTCCTCCAGCTGCCTCCTCTCGAGGGGCCACGTGTGTGTGGCTGTGAGTCACTGTCTTCCCCGTGACCACCCGGGGATGGGAACAGGGGTATGTGACATCTCCACTTTGCCAGCCTTTCCTGGCACTAGCCACCCAGGGTGCCGGCCCCTGTGGACTGCCATGTGCTCACAGGGATGGCCGGGCAAAGGCTAGCGGTATAGAGCCTGGCAGTGGGCAGCCCCCACTGTGGAAGGCGTCGGGTGGATGGGGATCTGGCTGTGGGAGCCGAGGAGGACCGGCCTAGAGGATTTCAGGCGGTGGCAAAGATCCCTCCTGGGCCGTCTTCAGAGCCAAGAGCAAAGTCCAAAAAAGATCCCAGGAGGCCAGGGACGGGCTCTGAGAGAGAGGAGGGGTTCTTGAGGGGCTGGGGGTCAGAGAGAGGCCCTCAGTTTCACGGCGCCTCCAGCGGCTGCGATTGCTCTCCAAAGGTCATTTTGGAGGATGAAGTCCAGCCTCCCCATGAAGTGGGGTCGGGAGTACTCTGGGGGCTCCCAACCCCTGCCCACAACACATGCCTGAGCCTCAAGTGTCAGTGGTCCACTCTGACCCCACTCTCCACGTCGTTTCCCTGCCCAGTGGCCCCACGGTCAACAAAATACCACCTGCCCCAGGCCCCAGGCCCCGGCACAGCCAGCCCCACCTGGGAATCCTGGATTCTAGTCCCAGCAATGCCTCTGCCTCAGTTTCCACCCTGTACCTTGGGAAGCCTGGGGGGTCCCCAGGGTTGGGCTACTCCAGCAGGCTGTGACTTGAAGCCCGCCCTGTGTCCCCTCCCTGCTGGCTGCCGCCTGGTCAGCGTGGAGGGAGCCAAGGAGCGGCAGGGAGTCCACGCTTCATCAGTCTGTCTGGGTGCTCTGGGAGGTCCATTTGGTTTATTAACACAAACACTCTTGGCACAGCCCGGCCAAATTGGATGGGAGTTCACGGAAGTCATGGGATTGTTCATCACCTCCTGCTCCGTCACCTGTCACGGATCCTGGCGGCCGGAGACTGGCCAAGCTTGGTCCCGGGGGTGGGCCATTAAGTCACCTCCAGAAAACCTCTCTTGCTGGCTTCCGGCTGTTCTCCACCCGAGACAGGGACCAGGACGTGACCTTGGCCAAGGTCCTTCCCTCTGGGCCTCAGTGATGGGGTGCGAGGCGCTTCGGGGACAGGCGGCACGCGGGCGTCAGATCCTCCCCATCTGGAGTCTGGCTGCGCAGCCATGAGCCGGTGCCCCCTCCGGCCCCGAGCCTCGACTGCAGGGGCTGCCCCCCTCCTCCCTCATCACCCACCTCACTGAGCCGCTCCTGCTCAGAGCGCTCCGGCTCCGGAGGTTTAAGATGCTAATAGGAATGTCCATGGTGAGGGGATCGCGAGCACAGCAAGGGGCAGAGCCAGCAGGTGCAGGGAGGGTTAACAGGGCGGGGCCTGCCATAGCCCCATTGCTCAGGCGAGGACCCTGAGGCGCACTGGGTCACCAGTTCCAATGACATGTCTCTGGAGTCGGGGGTGTTCAGGGGGCAGCGGCCTCAGGGCAGGGGGAGGTGGGGAGAAGGCCACTGCGGAGTTTTGGTCTTGGTGTGGACAGTCACCCTGAGGTGGGACCAGAAAGGGCCACTGCAGGTGGGGGGAAGTGTGTGGCCTGGAGGCTGGCTCAGCCCTTTGAAGCAGGGGGATTTTGAGAGGGGATGTGGCCTGTTGGGACCTCCCCAGCTGCAGGTGCCGCCCAGCCCGACGCTCCTGCCCCCTCTGTCACTTCCAAGACTGTGGGGGGTCGCGGAAGGGCACAGGGCCTGAGCAGCCCTTTGAGCCCTCCAGGAAGCCTGGCAGGAGGTGCTGTGCCTGGGAGGGCTGGGCAGGCGGAGGCGGCTCCCTCACCTGGAGGTGAAGGGCCCTTGGCCTGGGAGCAGCCGGTACCGAGTTCCTTCCCGGCCCATTGATCTCAGCGGTGGTGCCTGCTCCTGCCTGTGGGCTCCAGGGAGGGAGGGATGGGTCTCCCACTCCTCAGGGAGCCCGGCAGGGGGCAAGGCAGCTGGGAATCAGGCCGCCCCAGACACATCACTATTTTACAGAAAGGGGAACCGAGGCCCCGTAGGAGTGGACTTCAAGGTCAGGCAGTGGGCCCCTTCCCTCTGCACCGAGAGCCCCTCCAAAGCCCAGCTGCCATGGGGGAGGGTCCCGAGGCCAGGGCCCGCCCCTTGGTCCTTCTCCCTTCTCAGGCCTTTCTTCCTCCTCTCCAGGCTTCCCACTGCGCCCCCAGCCCCGCCTGCTCCTCTACCTTCTGTTCCCCACCCCCACCCCCGGGGCCGGGGAGCAGACCCCAGGCTGAGGGTCTCAGCGCTGATGGCCCCGCCTTCGAGTGCGAGGGGGAGGGGAGGAGGAGGCGGAGCCCCGCAGCAGCCGCGGCCAGGGAAATGCAGGTCAGGGAGATGACTGTGCGCAGGTGACCGGGGAGCCAGGAGGGCTCGGGCGCTGGCCACGCGGCTGCCTCCTCCTGAACATTCCAGAGCTGGATGGGGACCATGTCCCTCCCTGATGCTGGCAGTGGGTTTAGCTCTTCCAGCAGAGGAGGGAGGAGGCCGAGAGCTTAGTTTGGGGTGCCTGCCTCTCCTTTGAGCATCCCCAGGGTACATGTGCGCCCCCCACCATCTCCCCGGCTCTGAGTATCATGTTTGGGAACCCCACAGACATCTCACTGCACCTAAGCATCCTCCTTGAATCTGCCAGAGTGCTCTCTTTAAATCTGACCATGTCCTCACCAGCTCCCATCTCCTCTGTAGCTCCCCATTCCCTTGTGGGGCTTCAACTGGGCCAGCCCCACTCTGGGATGGGGCTCCTGCACCTTGCCCTTGCCCACCCACACGCACCCCTCCCTGCAGCCCTACACTCGTGGACACCCCACATCCTCATTCCCTGGAGCATAGGTTCTGGGGAAGACTGCCAGGGATCGAATCTCAGACCCAGTACTTCAAGCTGAGTGGCGGGCCACCGCTGAGCCCTGTGCGCTCCCCACCTGTGAGTTCAGTGCGCTCTGAATCTCCTCCTGTGCACAGCCCCCACGGTCCGTTAGAACAGGAAGTGAGGCTCGGAAGGGCGTGTGTTGCTATCACATTGTGGTCCTTACATTGTTGCTGTTATTATTTGCCACTGGATGCCCAGCCTGGGGAGGCAGAACCCATTTCACAGCCACCTGGGACCCTGCCCAGCACTGGGCTCCACGGGCATACAGCAGGTCTTAATAAATGCTGACTGAGCACATCACTGAGTGGAGGGGGATCTGCTTAAGGGGATCCCCAGTCTGAGGGGACCTGCCAGTCAGACAGGGAGGCCAGTCATGCTCACGCCCAAATCCTGGAGGGTCCTTCCCTAAGGTGCCAACTCTTCAGGGTACTTTGTGCCAGCCGTGGATTCAGAAATGAGGTCCCTCATCAGTGTGTGGTGACAAGGGAAGGGAAGGGGGTTTGGAAAGGGCGCACAGCACAAGCAGGCTCAGGGCACCTGCCCTCGGCTGCCCGTCCTGACCCCTGTCCCCTGGAGGGGGTCCTGCTAGGGGACGTGGGCTGTGTTCCCCAAGAGCCTGCAGGCCAGGGAGCCAAAGTCAGGGATCATAAAGGCTTGCGGTTGCCACCTGCCTTCCCGGAGCCCTGTCCGAACCTCATCCCAGGATGACCCAGGGCCACCCCCAGGGCCACATCATCCTGGGCCAGCAGTGTGCTCCCTGCTTCTCCTGGAACACCACCGCAGCCCCTTCTGGTGACCCCACAGCTGCGTCTTACACTGGGGACACTGAGACCCGGGGGCAGTGCCCTGTCCAAGGTCACACAGGTCACGCTTCACTGGACGGAGAGAGAGCCCCGCCCACCTCACCTTCCAGGCCTCTCTCAACCTGGAGTCCACAGGAGGCTCCCCCACCTGGTTCCCCACCCTCCCAGGGACTGTCCTCTGCCGTCCTCTGTCCCCTGGCTCTGCAGTGCTAACCCAGGCCAGCTCCCCAGCACCTGGGACGAGAGGGGATATAAATAGAGTGTGCCGTGGCAACGGGCCAACAGCCACCTTGGGCCTCGGGCACATCCTGGTGCCAGCTGTTTGCCAACCAGCCCTGGGGACTGCGGGCGCTGCCTCCCATGGTTGGCCTGTCTGGGCCACCTCCCGAGGACAGTCTGCCCTGGGGTCTTCTCCCCTCCCCGCAGAAGTCTCTTCCAGCCCCTCCCTCCCTGGGGCTGGCCAAAAGGGACGTGGACAGTCGCACAGAGGCCCTACGGGTCCCGCGTCCCAACACTTAGAACCCACGAGTGTGACCTTGTTTGGGAAAAGGGCTTGCTTAGCAGGTGTGGTTTAGTGAAGGTGTTGGGGGAAGATGACCCTGGGTCACCTGAGTGGTCCCTAAATGCCACCACCTGTGACCTTGTCAGAGTGAAGCAGACACACACTCACACATACATACACACACACACACACTCACACAGAAGGCAGCTGTCGGCGGAGGCCCAGATGGGAGGACTGCAGCCCCCAGCCTTGGACCCTGGCGACTACCAGGGAGTGGGAGAGGCCAGCAGTGGTGCCCTCCTGGAGCCCTGGAGGGAGGGTGGCCCTGCTGCCACCTTGAACTTGGCCTAGAGATGGTGAGCCGGGCTTCCGGCCTCCAGAACTGTGAGAGGGTAAATCTGTGGTGTTTTAAGTCACCGGTGTGTGCTGGTTTGTTAGAGCAGCCTCGGGGACCTCAGGGGACCTCGGGGACCTGGGGGAACCCATGCGCTCTGCTCTAGGAACTGGGCAGGGCTTGCAGAGGTTGCTGGGAGGTGGCCTGAGGCACAAGAGGTTGGTGGGGGAAGGGAACGAGGACGTGGGGCTGGTGGAGTCTGCGTGCACTGTCACCAAGTGCAGCTCAGGAGATGACATGCGGTGGGTGCTGGAGATGTCTGATCCACTGAGTGCCCGGACGGGTCCCCATGGATGAATAACTGACCAAGTGGAAGATGGAGTCAGCGAGGGAGGGAGGGAGGGAGGGAGGGGGCCCGTGGTGTCCATGTTGGGGATGGCCGAACACTCGCAAAAAGTGCAGGCAACGACTCAGGAGGCCGAGGCAGGAGAATTGCAAGTTCCAGCCAGCCCAGGCAACTAGGAGACCCTGTGTCACAACAAAAAATAAAAATGGCTGGGGATGGGCTCAGTGGGAGAATGCTGGTCTAGCCTGTGCAGGGCCCTGGTTCACTCCCCATCGCTGCAAAACACACACAAAACCAAACCAAACCATGGGAACCACCCGCCTAGTCTCTTGGCACAATCCCAGGGCCAGGGGTCAGCACGGGAGTGGAAGGGTTAAGACACGTGGACAGCATCAGCCTCTATACCCTGCAGAATCTCACTGAGGCAAGGCCCTCCCTCACCCAGGAGGAGGTGAAGGGCGTGGAACATTGTCACCGAGCTCCAGGTAAGTGGAGCTGTGTGTGTGTGGCTGCCCGGGTCCCAGCCTGTGGCCCAGAGCCAGGGCCCAGGGAGAGCCCGCAGTGCCTTTTCTTCCTGGCAGTGGCTTGCAGAGAAATAACCCTGTCCTCTCTCTGAAACTGACCGGTGTTGGGGGCCGCCCTGCACACGGCTAGGCACAGCCCAGCAGCCCTGAGGAATGGGGGACTGAATGCATCGCATGCTGTGCAAAGCAGGTGGGCCTTACCTTGGCTCATCAAGGGCTTGGGTGTCACCCAGTGGGGTTGGGCTGCCCCCCCCCCCCCCCCCCCCCCCCCCCCCGGTTTCTTGTAACAAACCCCTTGCCTTATTCGGGTGGACTATTCTGTAGAATGTCTTTTCCTTAATAACTAGGGGCTGGGGCGCGCGCCCTCTTGCCTGGCTTGCTCCTCGTGCCCTTTTCCAGCGCTGTGCAGCATGGGAGCTTGACCCTTGAGGTCGCAGAGCCGTCCCTGAACCCCGCAAAAGTTTCTTCTGTGTTCGTGTGGTCTTTTCGTTGCCAGCCCAAGCCACACAGAGTGACCCTGATTCCATTGCCCTGGTGGGACACGGACAATAGACAGGAATGTCACAGATGTCGGGGGTTTGAGCACCTGGACACCAGGCTGGGCTTCTGAGAATTGTCTGAGGTCAGTGGTCACGGGATTCGGGGCCTCCTCACCCTGTACCCTGGAAAACTACAAGTCACAAATGACCACACTCCATTGTCACACTGCCTTCATGTGACATTACCATGACCATCCTCAATTTGCAGATGGAGAAAATGCGACCTAGGGACATAAAATGGCCTTCCTGAAGTCACAGAGCTGCAGGCATGTGGTGAGGCTGGAACGGGAGCTCGTTCAGGTTCCTTCCCACACCCCCCTTCCCGAGGGGAAGGCTCTGAGACAAGGGATCCCACGAGGGATGGGCACAGCAGCATGATCCAAAACATGGTGGCAGGAGCCCTCGATGAGAGCTCCAGACACCAGGTTGGGCCAGGCTTTGTGCACAGCGGTGACAACCTGGGTCAGGACTTCCCCACCGGAGGGTGTATCAGCTTCCCCTGTGGAGAGGGGCTGGAGGCTTGTCCTGCCACCCGGAACCCTGGCCCGGAATCAGGGGGCAGCGAGATCAGGCACCAGGCAAGACAAGCACCGAGCATGTTTTCCGGTCGCCACAACTCGACAAGCTGACCCAAGGAAGCCCGTTTCACAAAGGAAGAACGGTCAGTCCCAGGGTTAGCGACTTGCCCAGAGACCGGGAGCCATTGAGTTATGGAAGCAAAATTTGACCCGCATCTCTCTGGCCACCAAGCCACGCAGCTTCCTCAGGAAGGGCATATTTGTTTCCTGCAGCTGCTGCTGGACGTCATCACGACCATCTATGGGGCGCCTCCTAGGTGCAGGCTCTGGGCGACTTTACGGCACTGTCTCGGCAGCTGCAAGGCCCTACTCGTTCCACAGTGAAGACATTCCACCCAAATGGCCCAAGAAAAACGGTATTTGTTGACTCCCATGATCGGGAAGTTCAGGGTGGATGCCGGCCCAGCCGGATCTCGGATCTCGCAACAGCCTCGTCTTCCGCTCTCTCCGTTCTGCCCCCTCTCCGTGCGGATGCTCCCAGATTTCCATTCTTCATCTCCCGCCATGGTACAGAGCCTAGCCGTGTAGCCATTCCAGGGAAGGCTCCTGATTGGCTCTCCTCAGAAGCACAGGCCAATCAGCGCTCCCGGAGTGATGGGGTTCTGTGATTGGCCAGGCACATATCACGTGGCCGTGGTGGGGCCCTGTGATTGGCAGTTCCATTGGAATCGCTAATGCGGTGCCCCGAAAAGACAGCGTCTACCCAGTCCAATCTCATTAACCCTCGCACGACCCCACGAGGAAGGTGCAGCGACACTCTGCTTCTTACAGATGGGGATGCACGGGGTCAGAAAGGATGAGTAAACTGTCCAGGTCCCTTCGCTGGGAAGTGACCGCGGGCGACTCTTTCAGACTCACTCTAATGAGAACTGAGAGCCCTGGCACTCTGTTAAATCAGATGAATAAAGCGTTATTGAGTACCTCCTGTGTGCGAGGCTGCAGAGCAAGGCGGGAGTCAGCGACCCTGCCAACAGGGCATCTGCAGGCTACCCGGGGGAGGCAGAATAAAAAAAACAGCCATGGATTTAAACAATAGTCGGAGGCAGCGCTAGAAGAGCTGTCACGAGGCTGTTGGTGATTAATTGCTAAATGAGTGATGCAGACAGTAATTGCTCCTGGAGTTCAGGGGAGAGAGCGAGGACTGTGGGCTGCAGTCAGGGAAGTGTTCCGGAAAGAAAGCGACTCCTCCAACTGGCTTTGAAGGACAGGAGAATTTGAAGGCAGTGAGGAGGAGGAGGCGGGGCCTCCTGCATTTAGTCAAAGGGCCTGGCACCCAGGCGTGCAGCACGGGTGTTTTAGCAAATGTCCCCAGGCCCTGTTTCATGCCTTTCAAGTTCAAATTCCAGCTCTGCCTGGAGGAGGAGTGTGCCCTTGGGCAAAAGTCACTGCCTCTAGGATCCGCAGGGTTTTCATTCGCACAGGGGGAGGGAGGGTTCCTGCTCCACCTACTTCACTAGGTGGTTGTGAAGCTGGGCAAAATGAGGTGCACGTAAAAGCCCTCGTGGGAGACCTAAAGTGACCTGTAAATATGAGCAAGGGATAGAAATGTCTGGCTCCGACACAGGTGTTCTTAGCCTGGGGGCTCCAGACAACCTGTCCAAGGAAACTTCTGGCTCTCCCTGCCCCTCTCTTGAGCTCGTGTGCTTTATTTTAGAAAAGCTCAGTGCCAATCAGCTGAAGCCAAGCACGCTTCCCCGGCCTCACCCGGCTGCTTCCCTCAGGAGCCCACTGAAGGCCTTGAAGGGCCAGGAGTCAAGGGGAGCTGTGGGACAGAAAGGGCCCAGGACAACCTGGCACCTGGCCTCAAGGGGCAGATTTATTGCAAATGTGATTCCCCTTTGGGGAGCCTTCCTAAAGCACTGACTTTTCCCCACAGGGCAGGAAAGTCGAACGCACTGATTGGCTGATACAGGGCCTGTGACCAGCCCGACCCTGGAGGGTTCCCTGGGCCCTATTGGAGCCTGGCACTTGCAGGGTGGGTGGGGTGTTTCTCTCTCCTCTGTAGCCAGAGTCCTGAACTCCTGCTCACTCTCAGATCTGGCCCGGGGCTTGTTTTTGTGCAACCCCTGAGCTAAAAATAATGCATTCATTCACAAAGGGATTAATAACAAAAAATTTTTTTAAAAAATCAAAAAAACAAAGATTCTGTTATAAAGGCTTCTTTGGCCTACAAATCCTAAAATACTTACTGTCTGCTGCTTGTCAGGAAAAGCTTCCTGACCCCTGATCTATTTTGTTGTAAATGCAACGAGCCGGCTAGTCTCAAATTCATCATTTAATGAGTGTAACGAGGGCTTTTCATAGAGCCACATAAGGTTGTCTCTGACTAAATAAAGGTTCTGGGAGGTGCATCCACTGGCTCCAGGCAGGAGAGCAAATCACCCCAAGTGTAGCTAGCCCTCCTGGTCCCAGAGCTCCTCACCCCAGATTCAACCAGCTGCAGATGGAAAATATTTGAAAACAAAAATTGTGTCGGTACTGAACACATACACTTTTTTCCCCTGTCATTATTCCCTAAACAATACAGAGTAACAACTGTTTACACAGCATTTATATTGCATTAGGTAATATAAACAATCTAGAGACGGTTTACAGGAGGATTGGCCGTATGCAAATACTGGGCCATTTTTATAAGGGACTTGCACCCATGGGATTTGGATCCTGGGGGGGGGGGGTCCTGGAGCCCCGCCCCTGCAGATACCAAGGGACAACTGGATTAAAACCAGAGGGTGTGAGCAACAGGGGAGGGACGTGGCCAGGGCCCTAGGCGGTAGGGAGAATGGGGGAGGGGGTGGTTACTGGAGTCCAGGTCTTGGGCACCGAGGGGAGGGAGGGACCCCTCTACCTGCTGCCCTTATGCTCTCCAGCAAGGCCTCCTATGGACTGGGCAGTCCCCAGGTCTCTGAAACTTGGCCTACAGGGGCTGGCACAGACTCCAATGGAGCCAGGAAGGAGAGCCAACGAGGGCGGGGCTGCCAGGCCCAAAGGTGCAAGCAGCTTCTGCCAAATGTCTGTCTCTGTGATGGCGGTTGACAAGCCTGAATCCTGGGACCATGAATGTGTTTCCATATGTGGAGGGAGAGACTTTGCACAGTATCCAAGTTCACCTGGGTCCCTCGTGGGAGACATGTGTCCACCCATTATTGCCTCTCATTTACAATTTACGTTTAGCTTTTTAATTAAGATCCTAGGTGATTTTGCTCTTCTCATTTTCTATCATTCCCTTCCCAAGTCTGATCTTTTCTTCTTTGTGGCCACAAAAGTGTGGATTTTCTCAACCTTAGATCTCTCTTGATCCTCTTCTCGATGCTTCCATACTCTGTGTGTCAGTTTGTTTAATGTTGCTATAGAAAAATACCTGAGGTTGGGTAACATATAAAGAAAAAAGGTTTACATAGGTCATAGTTCAAGATTGGGCAGGTTCATCTGTTTGGGCCCTGGTGAGGGCTCCCTTGGTTGTGTCACAGTAAGATGTAAGGCGCCCTGGCAAGAGTGTGTGCAAGAGAAGGTGATCACATGGTGAGACAGGAAGCCAGAGTGCAGGGAGGGAGCAGTCTTGTTCTTCACGAATAACTCACTCTTGAGGGAAGTAACTGGGGTTCCCCTGAAACTGCCTTCATCCTGATAGCACCTCGGTGACCTCAGCACCTCCCACTAAGCCCACCCCTTAAAGGTCCCACACCTGTACGTCACCACCTTGAGGATCGAACCCCCAACATGAGCACCCTCGGGGGACAAGCTGACTCTGCCGCACTCAGCCACCACTTCAAACCACTGCCTGGAGTTTGCCGTGTCCATATATGTTTACCCCATTATCTCCCCTGTATCCAGTGTATTTCTGAACACCTTAATCAACTTCGTTGCAAAGGAAACCTTGTGTCGCTGCCTTAAATAGCGACTCAGGATCACACGCCATCCATGGGAATAAATACCCCGGGGCAGGATCAGTGCTAATTAGATTCTGGCTAGATCCTGCGGCTTGGCACAGACCTGAGCCTGAGGCTCTTGGTTAAAAAGGGAAAATAATAAAAATAAGAAGTCGTGAGAAAATAGCGCAGAGCGGTGGCTTTCCTCCTGATGTCATCGGAGGGACAGAAATAGGGTGGGACCCTGCGTGACTTGGTGCTTTCAGCGTCACCCCTGTGGCCTGTCTCCACCTGGAATTACAGGCGGTGCCACACAGAGGTGGTCACCACCCTGGGGACCCGCCCAGGGCCTTCCCTCTCCCGCGCTCAGGCAACCTCCTCCAACGTCCACAGGCCCCCGTCCCAAGCTTGTCAGGGTCCCCAGGCTCTGGGACCACTTGGCCGACCGGTCACCTTGCTGCCCTCTGCATGGGTCCACGCGTGCCCAAAGACACTCCCCATTCTTTGATTGGATAGACCAACACCTGGAAATGAGTGAAATTCGTAAAAACGCTTTGTTTTCTAACTAAAACCAGAGCGAGCCCGCGACGACTCTTGCGTCTCGTGAAAATCTTTTTTTTTTTTTCCAAACGACGAAGTATGAGCAGTTACTTATAAATGGTTCCAACCTACCTGTCACCCGCCGGTGTCAACACTTATGACTTAATGACATGGTTCCTTTGCTGTTACTCGTGTTTGCGGGTGTTGCCGCTCGTTGGCGTCTGCAGCTGGATCTGGGGAAATCCATCTCGGCTGCGCGTCTGTCCTGTTGGGCTCCGCGTGGCTCGTGACGGATGGCCTGCTGTTCCGGTCATATTTCTGTGACATTCACTATGTGTCAGACTTGAGAAAAGTGCTCTCCCAGACCTGGCCCCTCGGCAACCCCGCGGGATGGTACGACCCTCATTTTTCCACAAAGACACTGGGGCTGGGGGATGCCAGGCCCCTGGTCCAAGGTCACAGGCCTGAGCATCGTCTGCGAGGCTGGATTCAGTCTCCTCCGACTCCAGGGCCAGTGAGCAAAACCCTGGGCTGCTTCTGTCCTCTGGCCCCAGTCCCTCCTGTGGGGACACCAAGGCCTGAGAAGGGGCCCACCTTGGTGTGACCCCTGGCCACTGGGACTGGGGAGAAGCCGGTCTCTGGAAAGCTGCCCCTTCCTGGCCTCCCCCAGCCTCGGCAGTTGCCCACACAGGCCGGCCAGTGTCCCCAGTCCCCGCACTGCAGGACCGTGGCTGGCCACCTGGAGATGACTGTGGTTCCTTTGGAGTCTCCTGATCTTTCTCTTGAAGACAGAAGCAGCTGTTTTCCTCCCGTAGCTTCTAAAGTGATTCTTTGGCTGACGACAAACACACAGAAGTGCCCGACGTGGGGTTGCGGGGCCTGCGGGGACCGGCTGTATTCAGGGCAACAGCTCCGTGACTCACGCTGGGCAGACTGGCACGGCGTCCCCGGGAGGCTGCCCGCTGTCATGGGGTCCACTTCTGACCCTGCACTTGACGCTGCTTCATTCAGATTCAACCCGTGATGGTCAGTTGGCCTGCTTAGTACAAGGCCAGACCCAGAGGCCAGGCCTGGAGGGTGGGGACACAAAGGACAGGAACCTCCAGGGCTTGGCCTCCGTGCCTCCCTGGGGCTCTCTCTCCCTGCAGCCTCCTCCCCGCTCCTGTGTTCTCTTTGCAGAGCTGGGGACGGAACGCAGGGCCCTGCACACGCTAGGCAGGTGCTCCGCTGCTACACTGCCCCCAGCCCTGTTTATTTAGTTTTGAGACAGGGTTTCGTTAAGTTGCTGAGGCTGGCTTGGAACTTGCGATCCTCCTGCCTCAGCCTCCAGAGCAGCCGGGGTTCCAGGTGGGAGTCACTGTGTGTGGCCTACCCTCCCACCCTGCTTGCTTTCTTCCATCTTTCCTTCTTCCCTCTCTTTTTCCTTCCCCCTCCATTGGCTGCCTCTCTTTTTCCAATTGTTTTGGGGTCCTACTATGCTCTGGGC
>NC_135311.1:132103209-132176689 GCF_048772815.1 Callospermophilus lateralis | reverse complement strand
CAAGGGGAGCTGTGGGACAGAAAGGGCCCAGGACAACCTGGCACCTGGCCTCAAGGGGCAGATTTATTGCAAATGTGATTCCCCTTTGGGGAGCCTTCCTAAAGCACTGACTTTTCCCCACAGGGCAGGAAAGTCGAACGCACTGATTGGCTGATACAGGGCCTGTGACCAGCCCGACCCTGGAGGGTTCCCTGGGCCCTATTGGAGCCTGGCACTTGCAGGGTGGGTGGGGTGTTTCTCTCTCCTCTGTAGCCAGAGTCCTGAACTCCTGCTCACTCTCAGATCTGGCCCGGGGCTTGTTTTTGTGCAACCCCTGAGCTAAAAATAATGCATTCATTCACAAAGGGATTAATAACAAAAAATTTTTTTAAAAAATCAAAAAAACAAAGATTCTGTTATAAAGGCTTCTTTGGCCTACAAATCCTAAAATACTTACTGTCTGCTGCTTGTCAGGAAAAGCTTCCTGACCCCTGATCTATTTTGTTGTAAATGCAACGAGCCGGCTAGTCTCAAATTCATCATTTAATGAGTGTAACGAGGGCTTTTCATAGAGCCACATAAGGTTGTCTCTGACTAAATAAAGGTTCTGGGAGGTGCATCCACTGGCTCCAGGCAGGAGAGCAAATCACCCCAAGTGTAGCTAGCCCTCCTGGTCCCAGAGCTCCTCACCCCAGATTCAACCAGCTGCAGATGGAAAATATTTGAAAACAAAAATTGTGTCGGTACTGAACACATACACTTTTTTCCCCTGTCATTATTCCCTAAACAATACAGAGTAACAACTGTTTACACAGCATTTATATTGCATTAGGTAATATAAACAATCTAGAGACGGTTTACAGGAGGATTGGCCGTATGCAAATACTGGGCCATTTTTATAAGGGACTTGCACCCATGGGATTTGGATCCTGGGGGGGGGGGTCCTGGAGCCCCGCCCCTGCAGATACCAAGGGACAACTGGATTAAAACCAGAGGGTGTGAGCAACAGGGGAGGGACGTGGCCAGGGCCCTAGGCGGTAGGGAGAATGGGGGAGGGGGTGGTTACTGGAGTCCAGGTCTTGGGCACCGAGGGGAGGGAGGGACCCCTCTACCTGCTGCCCTTATGCTCTCCAGCAAGGCCTCCTATGGACTGGGCAGTCCCCAGGTCTCTGAAACTTGGCCTACAGGGGCTGGCACAGACTCCAATGGAGCCAGGAAGGAGAGCCAACGAGGGCGGGGCTGCCAGGCCCAAAGGTGCAAGCAGCTTCTGCCAAATGTCTGTCTCTGTGATGGCGGTTGACAAGCCTGAATCCTGGGACCATGAATGTGTTTCCATATGTGGAGGGAGAGACTTTGCACAGTATCCAAGTTCACCTGGGTCCCTCGTGGGAGACATGTGTCCACCCATTATTGCCTCTCATTTACAATTTACGTTTAGCTTTTTAATTAAGATCCTAGGTGATTTTGCTCTTCTCATTTTCTATCATTCCCTTCCCAAGTCTGATCTTTTCTTCTTTGTGGCCACAAAAGTGTGGATTTTCTCAACCTTAGATCTCTCTTGATCCTCTTCTCGATGCTTCCATACTCTGTGTGTCAGTTTGTTTAATGTTGCTATAGAAAAATACCTGAGGTTGGGTAACATATAAAGAAAAAAGGTTTACATAGGTCATAGTTCAAGATTGGGCAGGTTCATCTGTTTGGGCCCTGGTGAGGGCTCCCTTGGTTGTGTCACAGTAAGATGTAAGGCGCCCTGGCAAGAGTGTGTGCAAGAGAAGGTGATCACATGGTGAGACAGGAAGCCAGAGTGCAGGGAGGGAGCAGTCTTGTTCTTCACGAATAACTCACTCTTGAGGGAAGTAACTGGGGTTCCCCTGAAACTGCCTTCATCCTGATAGCACCTCGGTGACCTCAGCACCTCCCACTAAGCCCACCCCTTAAAGGTCCCACACCTGTACGTCACCACCTTGAGGATCGAACCCCCAACATGAGCACCCTCGGGGGACAAGCTGACTCTGCCGCACTCAGCCACCACTTCAAACCACTGCCTGGACTTTGCCGTGTCCATATATGTTTACCCCATTATCTCCCCTGTATCCAGTGTATTTCTGAACACCTTAATCAACTTCGTTGCAAAGGAAACCTTGTGTCGCTGCCTTAAATAGCGACTCAGGATCACACGCCATCCATGGGAATAAATACCCCGGGGCAGGATCAGTGCTAATTAGATTCTGGCTAGATCCTGCGGCTTGGCACAGACCTGAGCCTGAGGCTCTTGGTTAAAAAGGGAAAATAATAAAAATAAGAAGTCGTGAGAAAATAGCGCAGAGCGGTGGCTTTCCTCCTGATGTCATCGGAGGGACAGAAATAGGGTGGGACCCTGCGTGACTTGGTGCTTTCAGCGTCACCCCTGTGGCCTGTCTCCACCTGGAATTACAGGCGGTGCCACACAGAGGTGGTCACCACCCTGGGGACCCGCCCAGGGCCTTCCCTCTCCCGCGCTCAGGCAACCTCCTCCAACGTCCACAGGCCCCCGTCCCAAGCTTGTCAGGGTCCCCAGGCTCTGGGACCACTTGGCCGACCGGTCACCTTGCTGCCCTCTGCATGGGTCCACGCGTGCCCAAAGACACTCCCCATTCTTTGATTGGATAGACCAACACCTGGAAATGAGTGAAATTCGTAAAAACGCTTTGTTTTCTAACTAAAACCAGAGCGAGCCCGCGACGACTCTTGCGTCTCGTGAAAATCTTTTTTTTTTTTTTCCAAACGACGAAGTATGAGCAGTTACTTATAAATGGTTCCAACCTACCTGTCACCCGCCGGTGTCAACACTTATGACTTAATGACATGGTTCCTTTGCTGTTACTCGTGTTTGCGGGTGTTGCCGCTCGTTGGCGTCTGCAGCTGGATCTGGGGAAATCCATCTCGGCTGCGCGTCTGTCCTGTTGGGCTCCGCGTGGCTCGTGACGGATGGCCTGCTGTTCCGGTCATATTTCTGTGACATTCACTATGTGTCAGACTTGAGAAAAGTGCTCTCCCAGACCTGGCCCCTCGGCAACCCCGCGGGATGGTACGACCCTCATTTTTCCACAAAGACACTGGGGCTGGGGGATGCCAGGCCCCTGGTCCAAGGTCACAGGCCTGAGCATCGTCTGCGAGGCTGGATTCAGTCTCCTCCGACTCCAGGGCCAGTGAGCAAAACCCTGGGCTGCTTCTGTCCTCTGGCCCCAGTCCCTCCTGTGGGGACACCAAGGCCTGAGAAGGGGCCCACCTTGGTGTGACCCCTGGCCACTGGGACTGGGGAGAAGCCGGTCTCTGGAAAGCTGCCCCTTCCTGGCCTCCCCCAGCCTCGGCAGTTGCCCACACAGGCCGGCCAGTGTCCCCAGTCCCCGCACTGCAGGACCGTGGCTGGCCACCTGGAGATGACTGTGGTTCCTTTGGAGTCTCCTGATCTTTCTCTTGAAGACAGAAGCAGCTGTTTTCCTCCCGTAGCTTCTAAAGTGATTCTTTGGCTGACGACAAACACACAGAAGTGCCCGACGTGGGGTTGCGGGGCCTGCGGGGACCGGCTGTATTCAGGGCAACAGCTCCGTGACTCACGCTGGGCAGACTGGCACGGCGTCCCCGGGAGGCTGCCCGCTGTCATGGGGTCCACTTCTGACCCTGCACTTGACGCTGCTTCATTCAGATTCAACCCGTGATGGTCAGTTGGCCTGCTTAGTACAAGGCCAGACCCAGAGGCCAGGCCTGGAGGGTGGGGACACAAAGGACAGGAACCTCCAGGGCTTGGCCTCCGTGCCTCCCTGGGGCTCTCTCTCCCTGCAGCCTCCTCCCCGCTCCTGTGTTCTCTTTGCAGAGCTGGGGACGGAACGCAGGGCCCTGCACACGCTAGGCAGGTGCTCCGCTGCTACACTGCCCCCAGCCCTGTTTATTTAGTTTTGAGACAGGGTTTCGTTAAGTTGCTGAGGCTGGCTTGGAACTTGCGATCCTCCTGCCTCAGCCTCCAGAGCAGCCGGGGTTCCAGGTGGGAGTCACTGTGTGTGGCCTACCCTCCCACCCTGCTTGCTTTCTTCCATCTTTCCTTCTTCCCTCTCTTTTTCCTTCCCCCTCCATTGGCTGCCTCTCTTTTTCCAATTGTTTTGGGGTCCTACTATGCTCTGGGCACCCCGCCAAGACATTCACACAGAGATCAGTCCTGGTCCCTGTCAGGCAGAGCTAGCAATGATTAGAATTGGTGCTCAAGCCAGAGGGACCCTGTGAACATCATCGACAACATGGTTTAGAATTGGAGAAGTAGGGTGACCAGAGAGGTGTGTTGACTTCCCCAGGGTCACACAGCCAGAGAGCAGCAGCCTCAGGTGACCTCAGGTGAGGGGTCAGATGTCCAGCACCATCAGACACTAGTTTGAACCACAGTGGGGAAATGTGTTAGGACTTAGTACTGACCCTGGGAATGAAAGTGGCATCACGCCCCTGGAGCCAGGGCCATGGGGGACAGGGAACAAAGGGCACCTGACTGGCAGCCACAGAGGGGAGCTCGGCCATTGCTGTGGGGCTTGGGAAGGCCCACGGCAGCTCCCGTCAGTGTCTGGTGGGTTGTGCTTCTTCCCGTGACCAGGATGGACGCTGTGGCCCTGAGTGGACCTAACTGGGCCTCCGGGGCCCCGCTGTGACGTGCACCTGCCCCAGGGAGCCGTCTGGGAGGCTCCCGGCTGCTCTTAGGTCCACTTCCTTCTCTTAGGTCCACTCTCTTGTGCCTGTGGCCCCGCAGGCTGTCCTCAGCCCCTGCGGAGAACACCTGGGCTCAGGCTGGGCCCCGGGGCAGCCTCTGTCCACAGCCTGGCCCCCTCAGGTGGAGGAAGGCCCTTCCTGGAAACGCCCTTGTCCAGCCCGCCAAGGGCAACAGGTGGCAGAATGGCCCTGGGAAAGCCCTCCCCAGGGATTCCCCAGTGATCCTCATGTGACCAAGTCCCTCCCTGCAGTGTCCTTGGCCTCCTCCCACGTGTCCAGGTCCCCAGGCCTCCACAGCTCCTCCAAGCCCTGGGGACACGTCCCCTAGATCCGCCCCAGTGTCCCAGCCGTGACAATTTAAGTCAGCTGTGACAGGACTTAGCAACCAAGGTGCAGCGGGGCTCCACGGCCGTGGGGGGCCCGGGGGACAGTGAGCCCTCGGTGGGGCTCGGCCACCCACCTTTGTGGGCTCAGCTGGACACAGGTTCACTCGTGAGCGTGGTGAGAGGGGGTGGCCCCTCTGGAGCTGACCTGATGGACCCAGCACGGATGCACTTGAACTCTGACCTCAGGACTCCCACCTGCCGCCCCAAAAGGCTCAGTCCCCTTGTGGCTCTGTCCTCGTGGGTCCAGGTTCTCTTTGCCACCTGAGGCCAGGCTCCTGCCACCCACCCATCGATGCTGCTCACGATGGTCTCTGCTCCCCAGGTTGACAGAGGGCACAGCCGTGTCCAGCGCCCTCGTCTACCAGGCTCAACGACGCGCACCTTGGCATGGCCCCAGGGGACTTGGGTGACCTCTTTGGGCCTGATTTTTTGTCATCTGAAAAACAGGCCTAAAATGACGCTTGCTGCACGCGGCTGCCGTGAGGTGTCAATGAACGAGTCCCCAGCACCCAGCACCCAGCACCCAGCACCGTTCCGGGCACGGCACAGGGCGCGGCAAGAGCGCGAGTGCTTGGGTGTTAGCGCAAGGTCACAGGTGCGCCAGGAGCACCGGCTCTGGGCCCCGCCTTGTGCCCTCTGTCACTGCGACCCTTGCACCTGGGTGTCCCCTACCTGTCACTATGAATGCGAACCAAGCACCTGGCCCCGCTGTGGTCCCTCCCGAGACCCCTCTGTCTGGGCTGCCAAGGGGCTTCCTGCAGAGGCAGCGAGACCCTCATGGCTCGCCCCCCCACCCCCCACAGCCCCCTTCCAGGGACGCCAGCCCTCTCCAGTGGGCTGAGGATTTGACACTGTCCCGTTGAATCTTCACCAGGAGCCTTGGAGGTAAATGATGGAAACGGAGACTCAGAGAGGTTGAGGCACTTGCACAGGGCCACACAGCACTGAGTGGCTCAGCTGGGACTCAAATGAGCAGAGCCCTGGAGTTTAACCTTTAGTCATCTTTTGTCCTGACCTGGCACACGGGCCCTCCAGGCCCTCCTAGCCCGACTCCCGGACAGGCTTCTGAACTGACCCCAGGCCCTCCTCCTGCCCCTGCGGTCACTCCGTCCTCCAGGACACCATCAGGTTCTGCTGCTTCCTGTCTCCACACACACTGCTCTCAGGGCTGATGGCCTCCACCCTACAGATGCCCACACGCAGCCCGAGGTCCCAGAACACAGAGGGGTAGCGGGGACTTCAGGGCTTCGTCATCTTAGAGCCTCGTTTGTTGCTGGGTGTGGTGGTGGCACACGCCTGTGACCCAGCAACTCGGGAGGCTGAGGCAGGAGGATTGCAGGTTCAAGGCCCGTCTCAGCAACTTAGTGAGGCCCTGTCTTAACAATTAAAATAAAATAAAAAGTCCTGGGGACAAGGCTCCGTGGTAGAACAGCCCTAGGTTCAACCGAGGGCCAAAAACAAAACAAAACAAAACAAGCAAAGTTTGTCAAAGTGTGTCCAGTGACCGGGACTCTGCGAGCCTCCCTCAGCAGGCGTTCCTTGTCCAGAGCCTCGGGGACCCCCACACCCACTACCCTCCAGAGCTCCTGGGATCAGCAACCTGATTTATTTATGTTCACTCTGATGTCGCCCAAATGCCCTTATCTATGGGCGAGGCCCCCTCCACTGGCGAGGCCCCAGGGGACTTGGGTGGCCTCTGTGGGCCTGGGAACTCTGGTTGGCATCTCCAGGGACCTGCGGGCCGGGCTCCTGGGGAAGCAGCCCAGTCCCCCCACCCCTGCCTGGGCCTGTGAGTCCTGCTCATCTGCGGCCCCTGGGGACCCCCGCTTCCTGGAAGCCTTTTTGGATCCCTTCAGCTGGACAGAGTCTCAGTCTCTCCCGCGTGGGGACCTTCACGCGGGGTTCTCTGGGGCAGGTGTGTGGCTCCGTGCACGTCAGAGCCTGATACAGTCGGAGTCCCCGTGCCAGCTCCTGTGATCGGGTCACCTTGGACTCAGCTTCTCTGAGTGCCACATGGGACTGTGTCCTCGAGAGTGGGACCGGCTTGCAGGGGTCCACACGCCGCTCAGCAGAGGGCACACGCGCGGTAGGCATCGGAGGTGGCAGCGCCTGCCGCGACTCCTGTTCTAGGGGGACCGACCCTCACCTGCCTGCGGAGGCCCCATGTTGCGGCTAAAAGCAGGATTAAGGACTTGGCACCTCTGCTTCCATTCCGCGTCCGTCTTCCTCTTCCCGGTCACCTTGGGTGCCAGGAACAAGGTCGGATCCGATGAGAAAGCTGGCGACGAGCGGAAGCCACTCCCCACACCACCGCGGGTCCCTTATCAGGGACAGATTCCCGCCTGACCAACGCTGAGGCGTGATGGACAGAGGACACTGATGGAGATCCCCCCACTTCCCTTTCTGTAAAACCTCCTGGAAGGTGGGGGCCGGGGGGGACGGGTGCTGTCTTCCGGGAGCAGCTGAAGCCAGAATTAAAGAGGCCGTCGGTGTAGACAGTGAACCGGGTCAGGTGGGTCAGGCAGGCCAGCTCGGGTCTGGGGAGTGGGAGAGGGCTGCCGTGCCGATGGCCTCAGAGCTGTCCTTACCAAGATGACCTGCCCTGCTCCAACCTGTGGGAAGGTAGCTCTCCCAGGGACTGTCCCTCCTGCAGGGAGCTGTGATCCTGCCCCTCCTGCCCAGATCCCCCCTGGCCTCTCCCACCTCTGCTTCCCACCTCGGCCACCCCCTGGGCATCTGCGGGGCCTGGTCACACACGCAGGAAGGAGGACAGCCGGGAAGAGGGCAGGGGACAGAGGAAGCCCAGGACACACAAAGGCAGAACCCGCTCACGTCCTGGGGCAGCGGGATGCCAGCCGTGGCCTTCTCCCTCCCCGGGGGTCGCTGTCACCCCCTTTTAAATAAACCTGCTTCATGTGCCGCCTCCGCGTGCGGCTCCAATGTCCACTTCAACCTGCGGGGGACAGGACTGTCACCCAGAGCCAGCGGTGTCCCAGCTGCGCTGGTTTAAGTTGCTTTTCTGGTTGTCACCCTCGCGTTGTTCTGTTTGGTTCTTGTGGCTGGACCTGGCGTCTGGGGTCCCCAGAGTCAGGCCTCTGGCCCAGGCCTCCCCACAGCGTCACCACCCCCTGCAGGGTGCCAGCATCTGCTGGTGAGATTGGCTGCCGTCCTTCCCAGACATCTCAGGGCCTTAGACGTCAACTTGAAGACAGGTGCCTGGGGTCCCCGTGACCCTGCGGTCAGGCAGGACGGTCAGGCGAGACGTGGGTAGGCAGTGAGGGCGGCCACCAAGACCTTCCAGCCACCAAGACCCTTTGACCCACAGAAGGGGGGAAGGGAGGGCGATGAGAGAGTGCCACGCTCCGGACCAGAGGGCGCCAGCCACCAGACGGGCTACCAAGTCACCCTCCAGGCGGCCAGTCACCACACAGCGGACCCCGCAGCCTTAGCACTCTTCTGATTCCTCGGTGGCGTGACTATCCAGCAATGTCCCCACCGGCAGCCACAAGCCTCTAGACCAGCTTCCGAGGCGCCCCTCTCAGGACGCCCCTCTCCCTCCCTGGGGCTCATCTCCTCCCTTCGCACTCGAGCAGCTCTTACTCCTTCTCCCCGACTCTCCGCTGTCCTTGGACTCCAGACGTCAAGTTTGTGACACAAGGACCAGGAAAGGGGTCACGGGGTTCTGCTGCCGTGGCCTGCCGTGGGGCTCAGAGTAACAGAAACAGGCCTCGCCCGCCGCGGTCCCACCCTAGGTGGCTTCACCGGGAGGCTGAGGCTGGGTGATCCCAAGGTTGAGGCCAGCCTCCGCCACCGAGAGAGGCCCCAGGTCAAAAGAAAAAGTTCAAAAGCACTCAGGCTGGAGCTGAGTGGTGAGCGCTCCTGGGCACAAACCCCTGAACACACACACTCACACGCTCTCACACACGCACACACACTCACACTCACACGCACACACACGCACACACACGCACACACACTCACATTTACAGACACACACACACTCACACGCACACACACTCACACGCGCACACACTCATACACACAGACACACACACACACTCACACTCTCACACACTCACACGCACACACACTCACACGCACTCACACACACACACTCTCACACACTCACACACTCACACACGCACACATACTCACACACACACGCACTCACACTCACACACTCTCACACTCACACGCACTCACACGCACACACTCACAGACGCACACACACATTCACACGCACACACAACACACGCACACACACTCACACACACGCACACTCACACGCACACTCACACAACGCACACACATATTCACACTCACACACTCACACACGCACGCACACTCACACCCACTCACACACCCACACACTCACACACACACCCACACACTCACACACATGCACACACTCACACACACACTCACAACACACACGCTCACACACGCACACTCACACACGCACACACATATTCACACTCACACACTCACAACACACATGCACACACACACTCACACCCCCACACACACACACTCACACACACACACGACACCTGTTGGAAGGCAGCCGATCCTGACCCCACCTGAATCTCTCCTCTGGGTCCCCCACTGTGGCCTGGGAGACGCTCTGACTTGTGGCTGGGGAATGGGGGGTCCTTGTCCTGAGCCAGGTTCCAGGTGGCTGAGCCGGGAGGCTGGGAGCCCCCGTGTGAGAGCAGAGCGGCCCAGACCGCCCCCTGTCCCTGCAGCGCCAGGCCTGGGTCCAGGTCTCCCCGGCAACGCCCTGAGCCACGCCCCCACCCTGCCCTCTGGGAGCTCAGGTCCTTCCTCCGGGCCGCCAGCCTGGTGGGACTCTGGCCGTGGTGGCTTGACGCCTGGCTCATGGTCTCATTTGTCCTCCATTCATCAGCGGCCAGGCCCGGCCAGGGCAGCAGAGAGTTTCGAGGGCCTCCTCTCCTCGCTCCTGGCCCGCGGGCCGCGCTGTGTGCTGAGGAGATGGGAGGATGAGTCCCCTGTCCCCGAGCCCGTGTGACCCAACACTGGCCTTCTCCTTCTCCCGGGCATGCTCGTGCCACTTCCACAGGGACCTTTCACGACACTGGGGACTGGCTCAGACCTCCGCGCGGGCACCGCTTCTGGCTTCTTGCCCACCCGCCTCCCCGTCCCCTCTGCAGGCTCTACTGGGTGACAGGTGACACACACGGGCCCAGCAGCGAAATCCCCGCCTCTTCACCAGTGCGACTGGCAACCTCCTCTGCGCGGGGCCTGGGACGGTCACTCAGCGGCCAGTGCTGGTGTCCACCTGGCTGGCAGGGGGCAGCTGGGCACCTCCGGTAGGTGGAGCTGGGCCTTGCAGACGGCTTCAGGTGGCCCTGGGTGTTAGGTGGAGAACGGCCACCCTCCCGCCCCGGGGGACACCCTGCAATGAACCGACAAGGACGCAACAGAGAAAAGACACCCACACTTACCACTGCACCTGGGGTCACAGGGGCCACCAACCCAGGGTGCCCTCTTGGCGGGAGGGTGGAGGGGTGGACGCGATGCCGAAGGAGACTGTGATCCGGGGAGAAGGAGGAAGCAGGGGACGGAAATCAACTTGTAAATGACTTCCTTTGGAACGTGAAGGTGCCTGAGAGACAGACATTGTCTTGTGACAAAAGTCCGCCCAGGTGTGACTGCGGTCCTCGTTCCTGTCTCCTGTGAGGGATAATGAGGTTCCAGGGAGGGGGGCTGCTGGGTTCTCTTTGGGGGGCTCCAGCGAGGCCATGAGGGAAGAGCAGGGCCCTCCCGTGGCCACCAGAGGGGGACAGGGAGGGGAGGGGCAGCTCACAGGGACCCTGAGCCTGAGACTGACCTGCTCTGCCGAGGGGCCACCCTCTGAGCCACCACAGGGCAAGGGCTGAGGTGGGGCCTGGCACCGTGGGGGGGGGAGGGAAGCGGGGATGGCAGGGGGAGGGTTGGAGCCAGACCACACCCTGACGGGGCCTTGGCCAACCACAGGTGGCCACCCGAGTGGTGGTGGCTCTCCAGTCTGCCCAAGTTGGGGTGAGCGCTGGACTTTCACGCCCTGGGTCCGTCAGTCCCGGCCTCCCCGGCTTTGTTCAGCTGATGCCCACCTGATGGCAGGGCCAAGGAGAAGCCAAGTCCTTTGCGCCTTTGGTTGTGGCGGTTGTTCTGGGGACTGACCCCGGGGGCCCCTTGCCACTGAGCCGCATCCCCAGCCCTGTTTATTTATTTATTTTATTTTTTTAAAGAGAGAGTGAGAGAGAGAGAGAAAGAGAGAGAAAATTTTAATGTTTATTTTTTTTTTAGTTTTCGGTGGACACAACATCTCTGTTTGTATGTGGTGCTGGGGATCGAACCCGGGCCGCACGCACGCCAGGGAGCGCGCTACCGCTTGAGCCACATCCCCAGCCCCCTGTTAATTTTTTGAGACAGGGTCTCCCTGAATTAATTACTGAGGCTGGCCTTGAACTTGTGTTCCTCCTGCCTCAACCTCCTGAACGGCTGGGGTCTCAGGGGTGCACCAGCCGCTGCTCCCTGCCGAAGCCCTTCCTTCTGGGGTCCCTGGGGCGTGTCATGGACCTTACTGTGGAGGCTCCTGTCCTCTCCTCTAGTCTGGTCCCAGCACCCTGGGTGCCCGGTCTGCTTCTCCTGCCCGCTCCACTCCAGGCCCTGCTGCCGTTGGCTGAGCTCTCGCCGCTGGACCCAACCTGGCACCTGACGTGACCACTAAGTTGCCTGGGGACATCTCCATCTTGCCTCTGGGACACTCTGACCCCAGGAAACCCTTCTCCGGAGCAAGGACGCAGACCGGCTCCTCCTCAGGCAGCCCGGGAGGGTGCACTATGGAGAGAGGCGAAGCAGCGGACGGGGCAGAGCCGTTGTACTCAGGGGCCTTCCGTGATTCTGGGGACGGGAGGGCGTGGAGGAGTTAAGGGGGCACTTGGACCCAGACCTCCTGGCGTCCTGGCCCTGACACCCGCAGGCTGCACGACCCTGGGAGTTACCTGTGTGCCTCAGTTTCCTGACCGCAGCGGGGGACCTGCTAAAGGCACGTGGGTCGGACAACCCTCCGCGGCTCTCTGCGCGCCCAGCCGCCGGCTAGCTGCTGGTGCGTGGTGACTGCCCCCAGGTGTGGGCCTTGACGGTGGCGCCAGGGAGCCTCGCGGGAGACGCTTGTTTCTGGAATCACCTCATTTAATGGGAGCTGACCCAGAAGACGGGCAGCGGAAGGACTTGTCCTCTGTCAGAGAACGGCTGGGGACCTGCCAGGCAGACCAGACGGACTCCCAGGTGACCAGGGGACGGGGGGGGGGGGGGGGACAGCACCAAGGACAGCGCCTGTCACCGCAGTGACCTTTTCCCTCTAAAGGGTGATGAACCATTAAACCCCGAATGTCCACTGCTGGCCCCTCGCACGCCCCAGGCCCCAGGATGCTGGGTCATCGAGGCCTTGTTGTCCCAGGAGCCACAGGGGACCGTGCACCCCGAGTCTGCCCCGCTCCTGCTGTGCTCGGGTGGGACTAGGGGACGCTGCCCGTTTCCTGCCGGTGGTTGTGTCCCCCAGGACTTGCCGGGCTCTGGAGTCCGGGTCGGTGGTCCTCTGAGGATGAGGCTGTGGGTCGCAGGGGCGAGCAGATGGCACCTCCGTCCTGTGTCCACCAGGGACAAAATGTCCACATCTGGAACCTCCCCAGGACACCACGCGTGACCTTCAGGTCCTGGATGAGTCCTTGAACCCCGGGCCTGTCTGCTCTCGCCATTGTCCCTCTGTCATCCACCCCTCGAAGCCCCGCCCACCGGCTCCGGTCACCATGGAGCTGGGACCGAGTCTGCCTTTCTCACAGATGTGACCGCAGCATTCTGTCCCTGTCCCCATGTGTTATTGCCTGGGCTCTCGTTCCCTGGAGGGTCTGCTTTACAGAGCTTGGGGAGTGATCCGGCTAGACCCCTCCACCGGTGACCGTCCCTCTGGTCTCCACCAAGGACCTGGCGAGGCAGGGGCACAGGGAGAAGGCAGCTGGGCCTTGCTTCCAACCTGCAGCGCCGGTTCACCCCGGAAGGCGCTTGGGTGGCTGGGAGCAGGTGACGTTCTTTGAGCCCCAGGATAACAAGAGGTGGAGCCCAGGTCTTGGGGCCCGAGGAGCGGGGACGACCTCTCAGTCACCGCTGACCACTGACTCTGTGCCAAGGGCAGGTCTGACCCGCACCACGTGGCGGGCAGGATTCTCACGAGGAGCTGGTGCCAGGGAGGTCCCAGCATTCCTTCTCACTTTTGAGACCAGGTCTCCCTGTTCCCAGGCTGTCCTTGAACTCCTGGGACCAAGGATCCTCCTGCCCCAGCCTCCCAGGAGCCGAGGCTGCAGGCGGGCATGGCCTCGCCGGTGCCCACGTTCCCGCCGCGCACATGAGAAGTGGCGAATCCGAGCCTCGTGTCACATCTGTCTGACTTCACGGGGGATAGCAATGACGTTGTGGGGAGGGGCTCCCAGAGTGGAGTTCTGACCCTGGCCCTGGCCCTGCCCCTGAGCTGCAGGGTGGACGGAGGCCTATCTATCTAGGTTTCCGTTTGACCACAGAAGGTTTGGAGGGGGCTCCCTCCGAATCTCCTCCAGCTTTAGGACTAGAATAGACCCCGGGGCTGGGCTCAACCCACGCGGGCAAGCCCAGCTTCAGGCACCAAAGGAGCAGGCGGCGGGCAGCGTAGTGAGGAAGGCTGCTGCCCAGGGCCTGCCCCGCACACCCTGGCCGCTCCCCCCGCCCCCGCACCGCCCAGGTGCCTGGCGTCCCATCCTTCCCCGACAATGCCACAGCGAGTCCCTGGTGGAAATGCAGGACTTCTGTGACGACGTCCTTCTGAGAGGAAGGCACTTTCGTCCTGGGCATGTCGAAGGTGGCTTGCGCTGCAGTGCTCCAGGTCGCTGTCCTGCAGGCAGAGCTGGCTGGCCAGGCCGGCTGGGAGCAGAGGGTCCATCATTGGCAGGCGGAGGGAGGGCGGCTGGGGTGCGAGCTGCCGTGTGCCCCACCTGGGGCTCTGGCTCCCGGACCTGGGCTTGAAGCCTGGCAGCTGGGTGACCTTTTGGGGCGCACCCTGACTTCACCCTCCTGGATCCAGGCCCCTCATTTCCTGGGACTCTGCGGCGCAGGCTGTTGGAGTCTCCTTCCGGAAGACGTGGGATGCAGCCCAGCTCCGCCAAGTGGGCACGTGCCCAGGAGCGGCCCAGAGGCGGGTGTGGGAGAGCGCCCCGCCTCTCCGGCTCCCCCTGCAGCCACCTCTGCCGCCCCCCCTCCCCGTCAGCGGCCTGTCTGGGGCTGACAGCTGACGGGCAGGGAGCTGTCATCCTTCTTCCGCCCAACGTCACCACCACGTCCCCCTCCCCGGCCCCTCCTGGCTCTGGATGTTTGTGGCGCTCCTCCTGATGGGCGGGGGGAGTCCTCTGCACCATCTGGACCCAAGGACACCGAGGACAGCCAGGCACCTGTCTCCCCGGCTGGGCTGGGCAGGTAGGCGACGTGGGCAGCCCTGGCACGGGATGGTGCCTGGTGCCCGTGGCGACGCCATTTCTGTCCTCAGGGGCCCTGCGTGAGGGGGTCAAGGTGAGCACGCCATCCTGGGTCCCCGCCAGAGATGAGCTGCGCCACACGGGCAAAACGGGGTGCCCCCGCATGAAGACGGGGCTCGGCTGACGGCGTCACATGCAGAGCAGCACTGAGGTCCCTCCTGGCCCAGGGAGCCCCCGCAGGCTCCTCTGACCCCCGGCGCGTCCTCGCCCTCTGCTGCCCCCTCCCGCTCACTGCCCCTCAGTTGAGGGGACACCTCAGGCATGTCCCTGCTCGCCTCGTTCTGTGGCCTCCTTCGGGTATCTTTATTGTCACGAGCAGCACCTCTGTCCCTGAGCGCCCAGGGGACACAGCCGCCCTCCCCTCACTCTGCCTTTGTCCGAGCCCCTCCCTCGCCCCTGGCTCACCTAGGCGCACAGTGAGGGTCTTCACAGTGTGGTTTTGATTCCTGCTGCAACCGCTGCACTCAGCATGGCGCCTGCACATAGTAGGTGCTCAGGAAATGTCTTCCGCTGAGTGAAAGGGCTGTAAACGAATACGCTCTGGGTGAGGCCGATTGTTCAGGCTCCCAGGCTCCTAACAACAGGTTCTCCAGGTCTTTGGAGGGTGCCAAAGGCACCCCGGGGACCTGCAGCTGTCCTCGAACTGCCCAAAAAGAGGAAGGGGTCCAGCTGCCCCTGGGGTTGAATCCACTCAGCTCACGTTTAACAGGTGAAGTTTGTTCTGTGACAATTTGTCCCACAAACATTTGTTGAGCTCTGCTCTGGCTGAACGTGTCCCCTTCAGGATTCACAGGCCGAGACTGAGTGGCCAGTAGATGGTCCTGAGAGGTGGGCTTGGGAGAGGTGACCAGGCCCCTGAAAGTGGGATGGGACCTCTGTGGGGGTTCCGGGCCGCCTGCACTCGCCTTCCCATCGGGGGTGGACTCCGCTACCCCCAGGACAACAGGGCACCAAGGCGCCATGGTGGAAGCTGGGGCAGCCCCCACCCACTCCCCACCCTGCCAGCCTCCGGGACTGTGGGAAACAAGTTTCTGTTCTTCATTAAGTTTCCCTCCCAGACGCTTTGTTATAGCGGCACACGTGCACTGAGACAGGCTGCTGTCCCATGCAGGGTCCCACGCTGGGAGTCAGGACGTTGCGGCTGGGAGACACACGCCTGCTCCAGCTCACGATGGCTTAGGGAGCCACCGAGCGTTGCAGAGTGGGGTCCTCGGACACCTGCAGGTGAGACGCCGACTCCCGGGCGGATGGTCCGATGCTCTGCTGTGCCTCCTCGGGCTGCTTCCTCCCCACCCTGCTCCATCTGGGACAGGAGACCTCCGTGTGGGAACACACCGGGACTTCTCTGGCTTCCACACTTCCTGGGGGGAACCCAGGGACGCAGAGAGGTTGGGTGCTCCTGATCTCGCGGAGGCGAGGACACAGAGGGACAGCCGAGCCCTGGGGTCCACTGAGGACACGCAGAGTCCCTGGCTTGGAGACGGAGCCTCCTGGGGCTCCCACGTGGGGAGGGCTGGGCTCGCAGGCAAGGAGCTGCTGTCCCTCCAGGGGCAAAGCCGGGCAGAGAGCCAACTTGTGGGGAAGAGCCTCACAGCTCCTGGAGCCAGGAGGGGACAGGGAGGGGGACGCGGGGGAGGAGGGTGACAGCTTCCCATCCGTCAGCCATCAGCCTCGACAGGCTGCTGAAAGGAAGGGGAGGGAGCAGGGGCGGCTGCCAGGAGGCCCGGGAGGCGGGGGCATCTTCAGGCGCCAGCCTCGGCCTCTCCTAAGAACTGGGCCTGGGGGCTGGGGTGGGCTGGATCCCCCTCTTCCGGAAGAAGAGCCCCCCTCAGCTGGTGTGGGAGGGTCCTGGGGGGGGGAATCTGGCTCGGGAGGGAGGAAGACTGGGCAAAGCCAGGAAGGAAGGCCTTGGAGAAGGTGGCAACTGTGGGCCCAGAGCTTCCCACCAAGGAAGAAAAGCAGGAAGGATCTAAGTCAGACACCAGGAAGACTATCCCGGCAGGGCCAGTTGTCCAACAGTGAACTGTTGGAAGAGAGGGCGGAAAGGTTCGTGGAGGTCGTATTTGGGATTTGTGATCATCCGGTGAGCGCTGACCCCTCACAAAGTCACTCCTTCTTCTTCTTTGCTTTACAGGACACCTGTGCTGGGCCCTGAGCCCAGGGATAAAGAAGAGGACGTCTCTGTTCTCGAGGAGGCTCAAGACAAGGTGTGTCCTCAGCTACAGACAGACACAGCCAAAGTCACCCCAGAGGGACCAACAGGAGTTACAACAGAGAGAGGCGACTTGGGACCAGGCGGTCACAGAAGGCCCCATGTAGGAGATGGGATCTGAGCTGGGCCTCAGGATACTCAGGGAAGGTGACAGTGGGGACAAAGAGGTCAGTGGGGACAGGCCCAGGCAGCAGTGCATCACCTGGCACAGGCACAGGTCTGGGCCAAAGTGGGAGACCCGGGTTCCTGTCATGTGCCTCTGCCTGCCAATGACCAGTCACGTGGCCCCACCTGCCAATCAGCATGTTCCATTCTCCTGGCTACGCTACTGGCTCCAGAAGGTCATGTGATCCAAACTGGGCCAATGAGAATCAGCCATGGGACTTTGGCCGGCATCGCCCCGCCCCTCCGTCCTTCACCCTCTGCACACAGCCTGGGAGGCCCAGGTGCTGGCCGGGCACGGGAGAGGTGGCTCGGCCCCAGCCCTGGCTGTGCCTGAGTGGGCTAGGGCATTCCCTGCCCCTCGCCAGGCCTCAGCGAGAATTAGGGGGTCAAGTAGGTGACCTGCAAGGTCCCGTGGCTCCTGCTCTGGGAAGATGACACCGTGGCCTCTGTCCTCTGAGGTGTCTGAGCACACGGTCATGACCACAGTGACCATCTTCAGCCTCTGGGCGCCCCCTGTGCCCACTCCCCTCCATCCCGACAGGCCCCGGGGACATGGCCAGGGACGTGGCCCGGGTTTGCCACCATCCCGAGGCCCCGCCTGCCCGCCCCTCCCCCTGGGTGGGAGGCTCAGAGAGGGTGACTGCCTGTCCATCAGTGGCACAGCGCTGCTCCGGTCCTGGACGGAAGGCGGCGGGTCGCTGTCCCCGGCATCTCCCGCCTGCGCGACACTCGGGAAGTTCATTATTTCCCTCGCTGGCTTTTCTGGCGAGACTCAAATTAATTTCCGTCTCCCCCTCTCCCCAGGTCGCAATCATTAAATGCCAGGGAAAGTTAAATAAACAGCTGATTTACGGAGCGACGGCGCCTTTCTTTCTTTTTTTAAAAGCTGAGCCGCTATTAATCAGCGGCGCCCAGAGCGGCCTGATTAGGGGGTCGCTGTGTCCTTCTGCCGCGCCCAGGGCTGGCCAGGGCTCCCGGAGGGGCTCGGAGAGCCGCGGCCCTGCGCCCCGCAGGGGTCTGGATGGCCCAGGCCTGGGGTCCCCTCGCCTCTGTGAGCTGGGACAGTTTCCAAAGCCACCTGCCTCCACTCTGCTCTGGACCAGGGGAGCCTGGGACACCCACTGGGGTCACCCCGCAAAGTCGCGGTCGCGCTGGGTTAGAATCCTGAGCCTGAACGCGGGGCTCCGCGGGGAATAGGGTCTGGATCTGATGCCAAGGTCAAGGGCGCCCTATGCAGGGCCTCACTGCGGTGGCCCAGGGTGTGCCCATGTGCTGCCGCCTGGAGGTCTGCTTGGTCCCTGGAGAGCAGAGCGGCGTCGCCTGGACTGGCGTCCCCACCGTCTCGCCCTGGGCTGCCTCTGCTGGAAGGGGGACCTACGGCCCCGGAACCAGTGGGCAGCCTCACGGAGTGGCCAGCAGGGGGCAGCACAGCGGCTCAGTTAGCAGCCCGCGTCTGGAGCTTCCTCTGCCCTTGGCCAGCCCGGAACCCTGGACCCCTCAAGGTTCGCGGAGGGGTAAGGTGGGCTGAAGTCCCACTTCCCAGGACGGTGGCGGGGATTAAATAGTGTCAACAAAGCTCCTGCTGCGAGACCGCTTCAGTGTGTCTCGGGACTTGGTCCCCAGGTCACTCCATCCCAGGGCTTCCTGCCTGGGCACATAGTAGGTGCTCAGTAAACGGAAGTGAGTCTCAGTATCTGCCGCAGTTTGAATGTGTCCTCCCAAAGTTCGTGCATTGGAAACTGAATTCCCAGATTCATAGGCTCCTAGTATCTGGAAATGGGACCCCCATGAGGGCATTAGTGGTTTTATAAGAGTAAGAGCCGGCATGCCTGCTGTGCCTTGCCAGGTGACACCGTGGGCCACCTGTGGCACAGCAGGAGTCCCTCACCAGGTGCCCAGGAGAGGCCAGCACCATGCTCTTGGACTTCCCAGCCTCCTATGCTATAACTATGATCCGTTTTGTCTAGAAATTTCCTTGTCTCAGGTATTTTGTTATAGCAACAGAAAAGGAGCTAGGACAGCATTGTTCACCCCTAGGGTATTTCCTGAGAACCTTATACCAGGTGCTGTAGAGCAGGTTCAGCTTCAGAGGCAAGTGGTGGACCAATATACCAAGTAGCTCCAGGGAGGAGACGGACACCTAAGACAGTTACTCCAGATGACGTGGAACACAGCCATCACGTGAGGCAGCAGCACGCAGCCTGGGATCCAGGCTGTGTTAAGTGCTTTGCTTCTTTGCCTTGACACATCCTCCCAGCAGCCTTATGAGTGGTTACTGTTATCACCCTCATTTGACAGATAAGGAAAGTGAGGCCCAGAGAGGGTTAGTCACTTGCCCAGGTGCGGCAGTCTGGCTGGGCACAATTCAGGAGCCGCTTGTCAAAAGAAACGAACTTTATTTTTAGAACCACACACACCACACACACAGCTCCTCAGGAAAAACCTTCAGAGCCCAACTGCCACCACCGGCTTCCCACAAGCCTCTCCACCTCCCCCACTCCTCCTGCTCTTGACTCCGATTGGCTGGGTAGCTTGGGCGGAGCCAAAAAAGTCCCCCAATGAGCAGCTCCATGGTCTGAAAGGGCGGGAAACAGCCCAATGAGCATCACCGCCAGAGGAGCCAATCAGCTGGCAGCTGGAAGTTTGCTGGGGCCCCTTCGGCTGTGGCTCTCAACACCCAGGGTCACCCAGCCAGGAGTGGTGGAAAGACCAGAAGCAGCTCAGAGGGAGGGTTGCTAATTCCCCAGGAGGAGTCAGCGGGCCTGGGGGCTCTGAGAGGGGGAGCGTGGAGATACCGCCAGGCCTTCCTGCGGCTCATCAACATCCCCCCCCCCCCCAGCCAGCTCAGTGGTGGGCACTGCAGGGGTGTGGTGGGCGCTAGCCTAGCCGCGGGAGCCCTGGCTGACTGGACGGGTGCCCATCTGAGGGGTGACCTGGGCCGTGGCGGGAGTCTCGGGAGGGACAGGAGGAGGGATTCCAGCGCTGAGTCTGGGGCGGGCGGAGAGGAGCAGGCGGCGGCCTGGTCAGGGACAGCCCAGCGCAGGGTGGAGGAGCCGGGAAAGGCCCAGGAGGGCGGGGCTGCGGGGCCGGGGACCCCACAGCTGTGCCAGGGTCCACGGTGCTGGGCACAGACCTCGGGGCCTCCTCCCGCTGCCCAGATGTGGCGGGGCTGGTCGGCGGGGAGGCAGCTGGGCCCGCGCCTGTCTCGGAGGCGCGCGGCTCATTTTCAATCAGGCCCCCGTCCCGGCACAGCCAGTTAATTAAACCGCCGTCCCCAGCGAGGAGGAGAAGCCGCCCTGCTAGAACCATTAGTGTCTAGCCGCCTCCTCGTTCCCCAGCCTCCGCTTAGAGCCCGGCCTTCATTATCTCCGTCTTGGAACCCGCTCTGCGCGCTGCCCCCAAATTAGCATTAAGAACCCAGGAGGAAAGGAGGGGAGGCGGGACATCCACTTCTCCACCCCTGGGACAGGGGACGACACCAGCACAACACAGGAGAGCCCTCTGGTTCACGGGTAGAGAGCTGGCTGCTGAGCTGCTGGGCCGCAGGTGTCTCCACCTCTCTGTTTTCTTGTCCACATCACAGGAATTACACAGCCTACCTCATAAAACCTGCCAAGGGTCAAATGAGAAAGAAAGTGCCCCAAATGCCCGCACCCTCCTCTTTCTCCAAAGGCAGGTAGGACCAGAGAGCCGGCCTCTGAAGCCAGCGGGGCCCTTGCTTTGCTGTGTGACAACGACAGCCTCCCTGACTTCTCTGGGCCTCTGTGGGAATGAAGGCCTCTTTGTTTGCGCAGCGCCAGGTGCAGGGTCAAGGTCACATGCTCTCGCAGGAGCCGGCAGGTCTGAGTGTCCAAGGACTGTCCTGGTCACCTCGGGGCCTCTCTTCCTGGGTTCAGCCCCTGCCCGGGCTGCAGCCTCACAGCGGGGCCTGTTCTTAGGGGCACCCTGGGTTTCCAGGGGAAGTGGCTCCAGAGAGGACAATCCACCTCTGGAGGGTCCAAGTCACAGAAGGGGGCGGGGGCTTCCTTGGGGCCTGGTGTCACCTTTTGTCATAGGGAGTGGGTGCGGCGTCCTGCACGGGGTGAGGACGGAGGGGCACGCCACGCTCCCCCTCCTGGCACGTGCCCCCCTCCCACCACCCTCCGCCAACCACGGCCACTCTGCGAGTCTCCAGAAAGCCAGAAGCACTGCTGAGCACCTGCTGTATGCAGCCTGGTGTGGGCTCTGGGTAGGACGGATCCATCCCAGGAGCAGTAAATTTAGAGCAGAGGAGAGGGATAGAGAGGCCCAAAAAGAGCTTCTGAGCCTCACTCAGGGGCTGGTGCCAGCCCAGACATTCTGACTGGGAAGTTCACTTTGGGATCTAACCCAAGTCCTTCCTGCTGCAAAAGGATCCCATTTCCTCCTGATCCCAACATGCCAACGACAGAGATGGTGACCGAGGAGCCAGTGTGGCCCATCTCAGGTCAGACCGGCAGATGATGAGATGGACTCCACTGTGACTCAGGAATGGCTAGAAGGCAGCCCCAGGGCCCACCAGCCATGTTCACGGCCCTGGCTTTCTGACCTTCCCTGGCGACTACTGTGAAGCGGGGACGTTGAGATTCATCTCAGCACTTGGCTGGTTTCCTTCAGCCGTGGGCAAGCCCCTGGCCCTGCCCAGCCACAGCTCCCCCCACAATGGGCCAGTCATTCCAACCCCAAAGGCCTGGGGTGAGGACTTCCCGGGGCAGCGGAGAGCACGGCTCTGGGAGAAGAGGGGCAAGGACCCAGGTCAGTCATCAAGGATACAAGCAAGGGCTGGGGATGTGGCTCAAGCGGTAGCGCGCTCGCCTGGCATGCGTGCGGCCCGGGTTCAATCCTCAGCACCACATACAAACAAAGATGTTGTGTCTGCTGAAAACCAAAAAATAAATATTAAAATTCTCTCTTTCTCTTTAGGAAAAAAAAAAAAAAAAGAATACAAGCAACAGGGAGTGTAGGCAGGACGGGGGAAAGGGTCCCTGATTGTCGCTGTGGGGCTGCACACTGTGCCACCGCTCTGGGAAGCAGCGTGGAGACGCCTCAGAACACGTGGAGTGGAACCACATTGACCCCGGTGTGTTCCCAGAGCCCTTAAAATCAGCGCACTGTAGGGACGCAGCCACGTCAATGTTTAGAGCAGCTCAACGTACGACAGCTGAACTATGGGACCAACCTAGGTGCCTTCCACAGAAGAATGGATAAAGAAAATGTGGTCTATCTACGCCATGGAATATTACTCAGCCTTAAAGAAGGATGAAATGTTGGCATTTGTTGGTAAGTGGACGGAGCTGGGGAAGATCATGTAAGTGAAACAAGCCAATCCCCAAAACCAAAGGCTGAATGTCTTCTGTCTCTGATACGCAGATGCTGATTCACAACGGGGGCACTGGAGAAGAGTGGAGGCACAGAGTGGGGTGACGGGAGGGGAGGGGCCATGGGGTTGGCAGGACAGTAGTTTGAAGGGGACCCCAGGACCCCAGGACTCTGCACCGCGTACAGCCAGAGGCAGAAGTCGCGCTCCTCCGGGCGTGACGGTCGGAAGGCGCTGCTGCCACGCGTAACTCATTAGCATAAATAAAGAACCCGGGTTGGGAAGCCTCAGCCGGTGGCTTTGGCCAAGTGACCACATTTTCCCAGACACCGGTGTGTGGAGTAGAAACACCAGCAAACGAACCTGAGTCCCGTTGTTTGGCCGGGGACTGGACGATTCCCGCAGGTAAAGTGGCCGCCGGCGCTGGACACACAGATGACCCTGCTCCTTGTGGTCCTCAGCTCCCCGGCGCTGGCTCTGGGTGGGGCCATCAGAACAGGAAGCTGTCCCCCCCGGGAGGCAGGGCTGCCCCGTCCTGACGGGCGCTGTGACTCTCAGGGCCACACAGCACTGTCAGCCGCGTGGCAGGGTCAGGGTGGCAGGCTGCCGTCAGTCACCAGTGCCACCGTCCTCGCCATCTCCTGGGTGTGACTGGGGAGAAGTTCCTCGGGGCGCTGCCACCACCATCGTCTCCTGGGACTCTGCCATCCGTGAGCCGGGCAGGACCGGCCCGTGAACGCTGCTGCCGTCTGGGGGGACCCGAGGCTCAGTGGGTCCAGGGAGACACGACCGGTCAGCCCCCACAGCACCTGGAGCTCCGCCCCCAGGGCCGGACGCCCTCCCGTGTCACCCCCACCTTCTGGTCACCCCTCCCTCTCCAGCCAGGGCCACCCAGAGCGTCCCCAGCTGGGGACATGTGGGGCCGGACACCGCCCCCCCACAGACCTCAGAACCCCGCCGCCCGCACCCGGGACCCCAGACACGCGGGGACGATGACGTCCGTCCTCTGCAGGAGCAGAAGAGAGGCCCCGCTTGGACTCTGCTTTTGGCCACGCGGCACAGAGCTTCGGCGTCACTTCCAGGGAGAAGGGATGTCCCCTGCAGCAGGACCAGAGGCCGAGCTCGGCTCCCTGAGGTCACCCTGGGGGTCCGCACAGAGGGGTCCTTTGGAGAAGGGGCGACGGCCGTCTCTGGGGCGTCCAGGGAGTTGAGACTGGGACTTAAGACCACCTGGCCCACCTTTCACCCTGGGAGGACGATCTGCCGGTCACCCTGGACCCCTGCCCCCTCTGTGCCCGACCAGCCCCGGGCTCAGCTGCAGGCCTGGGGGGACCCAGTGCCCTGACTCCCAGCAGGGGACCTGCGTCCTGGGGCGCTTACAAGATAAAGGGGCAGAGCGGCCACCAGGAGCCCAGCAGGGCCGGGGGGGCCTCCCCCAGGACGTCGCAGCCCAGGAGCAAGGGCAGGACGGGCAGCGGGCCGCGCCCATCGCAGCAGTTTCCCTGCCCCGGGCACCTGCTGGGGCCTGTGTGCTGGGCGCAGGGCGGTGGCCTGAGGCCTGTGGGACAGGAGCACACGGGAGCCGGGTCTGCGCTCTCCAGGACGTGTCACCTGTCATCAGGGGGGCGGGCACTAGGTCCAGGCCCAGGGGCCTGAGGGGAAGGGGGACCCCGTGGGCTCCAGCGCCTGCTCCTGTGGCTTGGAGGGACCGTCCCTGCAGGTCCCTAGTCCCCTGCCCTCCCGGGTTCCTGCCTTTTGCCTGCTGACCATCCTGCCCAGAAATGCCCTGGAGCCACAGGACTCTCCCAAGGAGGGGGCTCAGGTGTCCACTCCGTGCTTCTCTTCTGGGCAGGCCCCTCCACGCTCACCGGCTCCCGCTGCCTGGCTCAGAGAACCTTCCGGATCAGAAGGCAGGAGGCACAGAGCAGCAGGAGCTGGGTGAGGGTGACGCTGCCAAGTCACCCCCGTGTGGCTGGCGCCACGCGGTCCCTCCTTGACTGTCCCCGAAACCCTGGGGGGGAAGCATGCGCCTGTTTCACAGAAGAGGAGACTGAGGCTCAGAGAGGAACAGTGCTTTGTCCTGAGTCACAGGTGCAGAGAGCAGAGCTGGGACTCCGTTCTCAGCACTGGAGCAGGAGCCGTTAGACAAACTGAGTTTTCTTGCTCCTTGGCAGACCCCCTCCCGGGCGCCCTCCCACTTTCTTAAATAAGATCCCAAAGTTTCCCACCCACGAGGACACGTGGCTTCCCTCGGGCTGTGTCCTGAGATCCTCCTTAGGAGACTGTGCTGTTGACAGATCTTGACGGAGCCGAGCCTGGGTACCAAACCCCGAAGAGCAGGTCACTCACCAGACCTGGACGGTTGGTGCAGCCCAGACCCCCTGGGAACAGGGGACTATTGTCATAGGTAGATAAGAGGACGGTGTAGTAACACCCCCTTTATTACCAGTATCACGCGCTGTGTGTAGTCGTCCTGGGGAGAACCAGGTGCTCCACCCCGAGTCGCGCCCCAGCCCTCCTCTATAACATTTTGAGACAGAGTTTCACTAAGAAGCTGAGGCTGGCCTCAAACTTGTGATCCTCCTGCCTCAGCCTCCCAAGTGTCTGGGATTACAGGTGGGTGCCACGGTGCTGGGCTGAGGCGTACTTTGGTTTGACAGGCAGCTCTGTAGGTCACCCCCAGTGAGTGGCATGCTGGGTGTACAATGGCTGTCCTGTCACCAGGTGATAGGGATTTTTCTGCTTTACATTCTCACGGGACACCGTGCTGTAGGTGGTTTGTTGTTGATGGAAAGCTGACGTGACCCCTCCACCCTGTTTGGCGGGCGGATGGGGGACTTGCCTCCCTCCTTAGAGAGGAGGGAGCCGAGGTCCAGAGAGGGGCAGCCCTGGTCTCCACCTCTTTCTCCAGAGCTCTGGGGCCATGGGCTGTGTCTGGAAGAGGCTGTCGGAGGCTCGGCCGTGGAAGGGACCGTTCACGTAGGGTCGCTTCTCAGAGTAGCCGCTGCTTTCCTCCTCCTCCTCCTCCTCCTTTTTTTTGGTACCAGGGATTGAACTCAGGAGCCCTTGACCACTGAGCCCCACCCCCAGCCCTATTCTGTATTTTATTTAGAGACAGGGTCTCACTGAGTTAGTTAGGGCCTCACTTTTTGCTGAGGCTGGTTTTGAACTCACAATCCTCCTGCCTCAGCCTCCCCAGCTGCTGGGATTACAGGCGTGCACCACTGCGCCCAGTTGCCCTTGGCTTTTAGCAGTAGGATTTAACCCCCGGCAGAAGTGTGGGTAAGGAGCAGGTGACCTGCTTGGGGACCGCTGGGGAACCTGCGCTGGCTGACCCCACCTCTCCGTGACCCTGAATATGGACGGTGACCTAGAGGTGAAGCCCCAGGAGGCCGGGTGGACGGCTGGGACTATGGTCACAAAAACCTGCCGGCCTCGGTCTTCCACCAGGATCCTCCCTTCCCTCCTCCCGTCCAGCCGTCACCCATGCGCCCACCGTCCCCCGTCCCCTCCTCCATGTCCCCCCCCCCCCCGCCTCCGTCCACTCATTATTCAGTTAGCCCAGCGGCAGCCGCCTGTTCTGCTCCAATGTCCCTGTCTCTGGGACACTCGCCGTCTCAGCAGCTGTCCGCCCACCTGCCCGCCACCTGCCATCGTGGCCAACGCCCTGTCCCCTCCCCGGCACAGGGAAGATCCGCAGGAGACTGGGTTTTATTTCCAGGAACCCGAAGTGTCACCCCAGAGACGCTCAGCAAGTGCCTCCTTAGTGACGAGGGGAACGCGGACTCGTGGCCAAACACCCAGCAGGGACAATGAGAGGAGCGGAGGGTGATTTCGGGGCTTGTGGTGGAGGTCTCCCAAGGTGGGGCCAGACACCATGGCGCAGGGTGTGGTGGGGGACGGTGGCTCAGGACTTGGCCACCAGGAAGCCCAGGGAGACTAAGCGCAGCTCACAAGGTACTTACCCCAAGGGCCGCCCCCAGGGACCCTCCTCCTGCAGCCACACCCCACCTGCCTGCAAGAGCCACCCAGGCAACCCCCTCAGGGATTCCCAACATGATTGCTGGTGTCTTTTTGTACCCCAGACCCTTTGCACGTGCTCTTGTCCTCAGGGACCTCCCTGGTGCTCTCATCCAGCTGGAAAACCTCTGCCCACTCTCTGGGACTGGGTTCAAATCACACCTCCTCCGGGAAGTCTTCCTGGGCTTTTCTCTCTCCGGCTGAGGCAAAATTAGACCCATCTCCCTGCCCTTGTTCCTCTGTCTGCCAAGCAACGTTGCAGGTGGTGAGTTCTCTTTTGTCTGGGTCTCTCCGGCAGAGAGAGCTCTGGGGGCCAGAAACCCCTTCCTCAGCCCCGAGGACGGACTGGGGTTCAAGGGAGTATCGTGATAACTGTTTGCAGAGTCGTTATGTGGACAATGCTGACCCAGTGTGCTAAACGCTTGGTGTCCAGCCTGGGGCACTGTGGGAGGTGGTGGGACTTCCAGGAGGCAGGGCCAGGTGGGAAGAAGTGAGGTCATTGGGGGTGTGGCCTAGCAGGAGGAAGTAAGGTCATTGGGGGCGGGGCCAGGTGGGAAGAAGTGAGGTCATTGGGGTGGGGTCTGGTTGGAGGAAGTGAGGCCATTGGGGGTGTGGCCTGGTGAGAGGAAGTGAGGTCACTGGGGTGGGGCTGGTGGGAGGAAGTGAGGTCATTGGGGGTGGGGCCTAATGGGAGAAGTTAGGTCCCTGGGGAAGTGCCCTGGAAGGTGGTACTGACCCCAGCCTTCTCCTCTCTCCCTCCCTTTGCTTCCGGGCTGCCAGGAGGTGTGCTGGCTTCCTTTACCACAGGCTGCCACCATGGACCTTATGCCACAGGCCCAAAGCCACAGGGCCGAGTGATCATGGGCAAAGCCTCTGAACCATGAGCCAAAGTACAGCTTTCCTCTGAGTCGCTCGCCCCAGGCGCCCTGCACAGTGAGAACGGAGCACTCAGACGCAGAGACGGCGGCATCTATCCCGATGGTGGTGCTGGTAGATGGTGGAGCAGAGACAGCAAGGCCCAGGGCTGGACGTCTGTGTGGCGTGGGACAAGTCCACCTTTCCTGCCTGCACCATGAGTTGTTAGGACCAGGTCATGGTTAAGGGCTCTTTCAGTGAGAGCCCTACGCGGTCCTACCCTCTCCTGAGATGGGGCCCGTGGTCAGCAGTGGCTGGGACCCCAAGCGCTGGGGGAGAGGGGCCAGTGGGTTTTTCTGTCTAGGGCAGTTTTGGTCTACAAGGACAGGCAGGGGGACGGGGATGGCTTGAACTGGCTTCCCTCTGGGTAGAACATGCTTTCCCGTCGACTGTGCACTTGCCCATGTGATCTGCTTTGGCCACTGAGAGGTGGGCAGAAGGGGTTGTGTGCTTGTCCCCAAGACAAGGCCTTGAAGTCATGACCAGTTCCTCCTGCACTTATGAGCTTCTGTTCTCCATGGGGAGCCCAGGCCCTGAGGCCCCAGGACATGGCACATGGAGCAGACCCTGCTGAAACCAAGAAGCCAGCACAACTTAACCCAACCAAGCCCCTGAACCACACCTGCCCAGCAGAACCGTGAGATGATGTTCCCATTTGGTGTGGTGAGCCCCGGAGCCCCTGGGGATGTTTGTTTCTCAGCACTAGTTGAGAGAAATCTGACTGATACATAGACTAAGCCTCGGAACCGGATGAGCATCCTTGATGAATCGTGCCTCCTTCATCACACAACATGCAAATCAAGTTAGAAGAGGTGCTTGAGTGGACGGACACCCTGGGGATTTTCCTTCCTCCCCCAGTGCTCCCTGCCCTAGAGGAGGGCTTGGGCTGCCCAGGCCAGTGTGTTGGGGCTCCTCTCTCCGTGGTATTACAGCCAGGGAAGCTCCGTTCCATGTTGACGGGACACGCCTGCAGATGCGGTGTCCGTGGGGGACGAGCAGAGGGCAGGCTGCCCCCAGAGCCTTGGTCCAGTTCATCTGGGCCTCCTGGTGGATCTGGGCCCCTGAGGCGTCTGGTTGGGGCGTCAAAGACTCGGTGACAAGGGAGACGGTGCCCCCTCTGCTCGCTGCCCCGACCCCCCACGTGGCTGTGCCTGGCTTCAGGGTGTTGAGGGAAGGGGACGTGGAGCGCTCCTGTGACGCGTGGCGCGTGGAAGCCTCTCTTTCTGGCTCAGGCTTGGTCAGACCTGCCCGGCTCCCTCCATGTCATCTTCACCCCCTGGGGCTGTGGCCACGGATGGGTCCTGTGGTCCAGTCACGGGCACCGCGTCACTGGGCCCTGGGGCTGTGATCCACAGGGACCCATTCTCCTGTGTCCTGCGGGTCTGAGGCTAAGGCAGCCTCCCTGGGCTGATGCGAGGAGCCAGCGGGGCCGGTGCCCGCCTCCTGGCCAGGCCCAGCTTCCAGAGGCCACCTGCCGTCCTTGGCTCGCAGCCACTTCCCCGCATCCCTGCAGCCTCTGGTTCCCATCATGCATCTCTTCCCACTGACCCTGGCCTCCTCCTCCTGACTCCTATAAAGACCCTCGCACGATGCGGGGCTGGCCCAGAGGACCGGGGGTCGCAGGTCAGGACGTGCAAAGAGCCCTTCACGTCATTCTGCCAGATCAAGACCCCGGCGTCCCCTCCCCACTTCACGGCTGCGGACACTCAGGCCCGGGGGCTGCAGACCCCACCCGGGGCCAGAGCCCAGATTTCGACTCGGACCTTTGAAGCCTCATCTGCCGTGAGCTCGGCACCGTCCTGAGAACCTCCGTCTGTTGAACCGTTGTTCCTCCCGCTCCAGATGAGGACCGAGGCTCCGGGAGCCCGGGGAGTGGCCTGAGACCACGTGGCGGTCAAGCGAGGCACTGGAGTCAGCCCCGGGCTGCTGGCAGGGCATGTGCGGCAGGCGCCGTGGGGACCCCTCCAGACCCCCTTCCTGGGCCACTGAACCCAACTCCTCGCTGCTGCCAGGGTCACTGCTAGCGGCTCACAGTGCCCTTGTCCTGAGAGTTGCCCTGGCCCCCAGGAGCCATTTCCCAGGAAATGCCCGGAAGGTTCCACGCTGTCCCCGTGGAGGCCCCAGTGACGGATGCAGGCCCACCCTGCTGCCCGTCTCCTTAAGGCAGGACGGCCACGTGGTGTCATCACCCCCAGAGTGACCCCTGGGATCAGGAGGAGCCTGGCCTCTCTCCGCTCCTCCTGGGGTTGGAAGCAGAGCTGGGGGTGGCCCTGAGCACAGGATGTGGGGCCGGCCTGGGCCGCTGTGGACGGCCGGGCGATGGCCGGGCACTGACCCAGGCTGCGGAGGAAAGCCCACGGGGCGGGGTGGGGCAGGGCTCCTGCAGGAGCAGGCGGAACCCGAGGTGAAACAGGCCCTCGGTCCCTGCAGGGCCCCAAAGCTGCCAGGCCACAGCCGCTCTCCAGTGACACAGGCCTCTGCCCGTCTCCTGGTGGGGCTTCCCTCCCTTGGGGACCAGGACCTAGAGCTGGAAGCCTGGGGCCACGCCGTGCCCAGCCCTGGCGAATGCGGCGCCATCTGCAGTGCTGCCCTGAGGCTGGGCCACCTCCCGTCAGCTGCCGCGGGCAGCGGGGAGCACGGTGGGGCCGTGAAGGACCTGAACGTGGCCGTCGCCACACTTAGTGGCTGCGAGGTTCTTGTCGGAAGCAGAGCCGCGTGGGCCACTGTGACGGTGACAGGGTCCTGCAGCCCTCGGGTGGGGCCGGGAGAGCAGAGCGCCCAGGCCAGGCTCCTGGCAGGGGTGGGACCCAGCCGGGCCCAGCTCTTTCCCCACTGGTCCCAAGGACACAGTGGGCTGTGGCTGGACAGGCCCGGGCTGGCCTCGCACGTCCAGCCAACAAACACCACCGGCCCCTCCCTGGAAGTGACGAGGGGACAAAGACCAACGCGGGCACTGCCTTGCTTTTGTGGGGTGACATTTCAGCAGCTAGTTTTTCATTCTCAGAAATAAAAGCGTAACCAACTGCTCTGTGACAAAGCCATGTGACAAGGAAGGGGAAAGAGGACCAGGGTGGGAGCAGGCTTGAAGGGAAGAGGCGGGAGGCAGGGTTGAAGGGCTGCCCAGGGAAGAGGGGGTGAGAGAGGCGGCCAGGGAGGAAGGAAACGGCCAGTGCAAAGGGCCTGGGGCAGGGGGCGCATGTTCCAGGGACAGCCAGGAGGCCTCTGGGGCTGGAGCTGATGGAAGAAGAGGGAGAAGCGTGGGGAGGTCAGGGAGATGGGAGCTGATCCTGGCGCCGTTTCACCTGTAGGACGGACTCGGCTTCTGCTCTCTGTGAGCTGAGGAAGCCCGGTGGAGTGATGCTCCCGGCTGCCTGGGGTGCAGGCTGCAGGGGCAAGGCAGGGCTGCCACAGTGGCCAGGTGGTACCCGGATGGCAGCAGGCGAGTGCCCTCAGGTTCTTGGCTGTAGAATTTGCCTCCCGCTGATGTGGGGCTCAGGAGAAGAGGGTCAACGCGGTGCCTTCCAGCCTCAGGTCTAGACGGAGAGACGTGAAGCAGAACTTTCCGAATGGCCCTCCGCCCACTGGCTGGGTAACTCGGGCAAGTTCGCTGCCCGCCAGTCCCGTGCCTCGGTTTCCCACCTGTAAGTCTGAGAGGATAAGAGACCCAGCCTCACAGGGTCCTGGAGACCCAGCGGCTCCTCACAGTTAGTGCCGCCTGGGGCCACGTCCCCGCTGCGGTGGCCGAGGGTAACAGGCAGGCCGGAAGCCTGTGCTGCCCATCTCGCAGAGAGCTGGCCGCCCTGCTGGGGACGGGGTCAGTCCCTGGATGAGCTGCCCTGGCGCACCCCACGCTTTTTGGTAAACGGGGCGTGTCCGGCCCTACACCAGCGCGGGGCAGGGGTGCAGTCGCTGACCTTTGACCCTGCCCTCCGTGAGGCCGTCCCACCTAGGCCCGCAGCCCAGTCTGGTGTGGACTGCACCGCCTCCCGAGGGCACTGTCCTGGTAATCACAGGCCCGTCACAGGTCACAGCGGCTGGGCCACAGGTGCTGTGGAATCACGTGGCCGAGGGGAGGGGCCTCTCCGGGCAGAGCCCACCATCGGCCACGCAGAAAGGAGTCGGTCCACCCCGGGAGGCATCTAGCTGTGCCCCATCATGCCCCTGGCTGGCTGTGTGTCCTGGGGCCAGCCACCTAGCCTCTCTGAGCCCGGTCCCTCATTGATAAAAGGGATCGTTTGGAGGATGGCTGACGATCACGGCTTACGTCCTTGGCCCCGGCTGGACACTCATCCTCTCGAGGACGTGGCAGCCTTGTGTGACCTCCTAAGGGTCCCGGTCACAGCACCTGGTGCATAATAGGTGCTTAGGAAGCGCCTGCCAAGTGAGCCAAGGTGCGCGGGGGCTGCGGTGGGGCCTGTCACCATCGCCGTGGGGATGCAGACCTGGCTGGGACTCTCGGAGGCCTTCCTGTGGCCAGCGATGGAGCTGGCACGAGTTGCAGGCGCCATGGGGCTTTGCCAGCTGCTGGGGGAAGGGAGGGGAGGCCACCGTGGAGGTGACCTGGCGACAGGACGAGGCTGGACTCCCGCTGGGAGGCAGCAAGAGAGCGAGGCCTGGGCAGCTCTGCCGCAGCCAGCGAGAGACGGTGACAGAGGACAGGTGACAGAGGCAGGGGGAGACTGACGGACGGGTAAACAGAAGACGGAGAAAGGGCAGGTGGGCGGGCTGCCAGGCGGGCAGGGGACGGTGGTGGCCGCTGGGCCAGGCCTCTGCACAGCCCTCTGTCCCCCCACTGTCAGGCTCCGGATGACACACACAGAGCCGGGGGGCTGCCCGGCCTCAGGGCAGGTGCTGGGGACCCAACCACACGCCTGTGTCTCCCTTTGGGGCAGGAGCTGACCACGGAGATCAGAGGGGAGCGGGGACACGGAGGCGGGTGCAGCTGCCGCTGGGGAGGCCGGTGGGAGGCAGGGCCTGGCCCCGGGCCTCCTCTGCCTCCGCCTCAGCAGGCCCCGCTTCCCCAGGCCCGGGTCCAGCCCTGCCCTGGACCTGAGCAGAGGTGAGGGCCTTGGCCTGCGGAGAGGCCTTGAGGCTGAGAGGTGCCAGCCGCTGCCAGGGCGGTGGCCGCGTGGGCACTCACGTGACCGGGCTGGGCGCTGGGGGCCGGCACTGAGCAGGAGGAGAGTGGAGGGGCTGCCACCACACCAGGAGGCGTCAACGTCACCGTCCCTCTCCGCGTCACGAGTGGACACGTGGTTCCTTTGCACACGGGGAGCAGGCTGTGCCCCGGGGCGGGCAGACAGGACCGTCCCCGGCCTCGGTCGCCCTGCAGAGCTGTCTTGGCAGCTGGAGGCAGGACGGCCGCCCACCTTGCAGACCTGGTGCAGGTGGACACGTGGGCCTCCTGTCCAAGTTCCCAAGGAGTTCACGACGGTGACCGCAAGCAGCAAGCCACGCCTCGGGTGTCCACACAGATCACAGCACCGCCATGGACCACGGTCCCCAACTGTGGCCAGGCGGGGGACTGCAGAGGACGGGGCTGCAGAGCTGCCCCCGCCGTCCACCCGGGGCTCTGTCCTCCCCAGGTCTGTGGCTTCATGGAGACTCTGGGCCTCCATGTCTCCCCGGGGGGACTCTCCTGATGGCGGCCAGACCTCCTCCCGCCAGACGCTGAGGTGCAGGAGAGCCTGGAGCACTGGGCGCAGTGGCCACAGTGGCCGCCCGAGGGCTTGATGAAGACCGGCCGGCCAGGCTCCCGAGGGCGCCCAGGGTCCAGCTGCGTCCCCCCAGGACGTCATGGAGTCGCCATCCCCAGGCTCTGGGTGCCCCAGAGCTCTTCCTCCCTGGAGGACCTCGGGCTGTCCTCTAGGGGTCCCCTGCAGGCCTGGGCGCCAGCCCCGCCCTCGGAGTCCCAGGAGCCTGTTCCCATGTCCCTCCTCCTCTGGCCCAGTCAGTCAGGACACCTCGACACACTCACCCGCCCCCTGGTCCAAGGCCTGGGCCAAGCAGAGGCTCAGGGAGGGGGGCTGCCAGGTCCCTCAGGCAGGAGGGTGGATGAGGGGCCCCTGGAGTGGACAGGCATGTGGCCTCGGGGACAGCCACACCAAAGACGCCACCGCTTCACAGGTGAGAGTGAAGACCTCGATTTCTTTGCCAGGGGACGAGGGGTGGCCTGAGGCTGACACTGCAATGGGGACAAGTCCTGGACAGGACGTAAGCGAGGGCCACCAGGGAAGGCTTCCTGGAGGAGGTGCTGCCTCCTGCCACAGCACCGGGGCCAGCTGTGCCCAGCTGTGCAGCCCCTCCCGTCTCAGGAGAGCAGCCCCAGACGCGTCCAGAGGCACCCAGGGCATCGCACTGGCATCCAGGGGCCCGTGGGTCTGGACAGGTGGAGGCTGGGAGGCCAGCTGGAATGAGGGAGAGGCTGGCAGACTCTCCTCGGACCGTGGGCCAGGGCTGGGGTCTGACTTCCTGGTTAGTGACGCGGGTCTGTGAGGGTCCAGGCAGGAAATGACTCGGCTTGAGCGTTGCATCCACACGTCCGTCCGTCACACCGGTTGTTGGGTGACAGGAGGCTGGAGCTCGTGGTGGAGGCTGGAGCCAGTGGCGGAGGCTGGCAGACCCTTCCTCCCTGCCTGACTTCACTCAGGCTGGCCTGGACACATGCCCACGGGACAGTGCTCTGACCCTCTGGGGGACGCTCAGGGTGGAGTCGGGTGGTGGCCTCCTCCTGGGGAAGGCTCCCCTGTGCCTTCTTGGAGGGCCGAGGTCCTGTCTCTGAAATGGAGGATCTTGTGGAGTCTGGGGAGCGAGAGAGAAGAGGGGAGAGAGTGAGGCAGAGAAATGGGGGGCAGCGTCTGAGCTGGGGACAGGGATGACCTGGCAGAGGCCGAGGTGAACCCGGGGCTGGACCTCAGAGGCCAGTGACCTGGGAGCAGCGTGGCGAGGTGGGGGAGGAGGGTCCCTGTCCCCGAGAGAGAGGGACCCCCATGTTACTACGTCAGGGGGGAAGCCGCTGGGTGACGTGTTTCCCTGGGTGACAGAGCTTGGAACTGTCTGGGGACTTCCAGAGGACAGGGGTGGGCATCCAGCAGGCCAGGCCAGAAAGACCCGTGCATCTTAATGAGCCTTTGGGGGCCACTGGACCCTCCCCTGGGAGGTCTCCACCCTGGAGCAGCCCTGCCTGGCACCAGGGGAGGGAGGGGTGGAGCTGCACACGTCCCCAGGGCCGCGGGTGGCAGTGGGGTCTGGAGACAGGCTGCGTGGGGTTGAACCCTGGCTCTGCCTCGGAGTTGCTGTGTGTCCTTGGTCAAGTCACTTAACCTCTCTGTGTCTCCTCCAGAGGGCTGTCAGTATCTGAGCACGGCTTTACAGAGAGGGGCCTGGCAGTGTGAGTGCTCTGGCTTCCGCTGTCCGGTTCCCGCTTGGGTTCCCCGGCCGCAGGCGGGTCCTGGGAGGAGTCCATTTTGCGGGTGAGGAAGACAAGGCCCAGGGAGGGCAGGGCGTGCCCAGAGCCACGGAGCCAAGGGGCGCCCACGGCCAGGCCCAGGGGAACGGGCTCAGGCCCAGACTCTGACTTTCTGAAGCACCCAGCAGGCCCCTGCCGCCCAGGGACACTCAGGCAGTCCAGTGGCACGTCCAGGCCCCACTGACCGCCCTGTCCCTGGTCTCCTGGAGGGTCAGCTGGGGGCAGGGCAGCCCTCCTGGCCTCGTGAACTGCCAGGCACCCTCTGGCCGGTTCCTCCCCTCGCGCCGTGCAGGCCACAGTGTGCACACTGACTGAGCGCTTACTGCATACCAGGCACTGTCCCAGGACTTCACACGACCGACTCCATGTGTCCCATGTCTTAGGAGCGAGGTGACAACCCGTCCTCGTTCACACGTGGGGAAACCGAGTCGCAGCAGTGTGGCCAGGGTCCTCCCCCAGGAAGCGGCGGCCGGGGTGGGAACACAGGGGGCGAGACCCCAGGGCCGACGCCTCTCGAAGCTTGGGACGGCCTCCGGGGTCGAGGGCCTGGGCCCAGGACTCACGCCCACAGCCGGTGGCCTGGTTCCTTCCAGAGGCGCCTTCCCCGCGGGACAGTTCAAGGTGAGGTGAGCTCCCTCCTGTGACAGGGTGACCTCGGAGGGCCCCTCGGCGTTTCCTGCCCAGTCACAGGCACCCGCCCCCCTGGAGCTGGGCAGTTCCCCTGGGGAAGTTCTCCTCAGGTCTCACTAGGAGCCCGCGCTCCCCTTTCCCTCTCCTCCTTCCTGGGCCCTGTGTGTCTCCAGGCTCCAGGGCCTTGGCCACCGCACATGGGACGAGTCCCGACCTGTGGGAGCCCAGCCTGGGAGGGGAGAGGACGGCCAGCCGCTGACCTGAGCTAGAGGGGGCGGGCCTGCCCACTGCCTCCGTGGCCACATGCCCAGCCCCTCACCCTTGACCTGGGCGGGGGCCGGCTCCCCCAGGGAGAGGGCACCAGGTCCCTGGCCTCTGTCTGCGGCTCAGCATCGCGGCACAGTCCAGGGGCGCCTCCGGCCGGGCGCCCCCCCCAGAGGCGCTTGGGACCAACGTCTGCTCGGCTCCTGCTGGTGTCCCCTCTGGGACGGCACCTGGCCTCTTGGAGCTTGTGGGATGGTTGACGGGGGCGGGGGTCTGCGTCCCGAGGGCCTGAGTTCAGGTCCTGCTCTCCCGCCAGCTGCCGGCTCGCGGAGCTGCTCTGCTCTCGGGCCCTGCCCCTCCCTGTGGCCCCTGCAGCGGGGAGGACTGTCCTGCTCCTGCTGAAGGACACTCCCTGGTAAGGGCTGGCCTCCTTCTCTGGCCACACCCCGCCTTTGCCCCGGGCTCTGTCCTGACTCCTTGCAGTGCGTCTCCCGTGACTGCGTCACACAGGGACCCTGGGGAGCGCTCCTCTCTGCGCCAGCCCCCGGAGCAGGACCCGAGTTCCGCTCTCTGGCCGGGAGCTCCCTGGGGAAGGGACTTCTCCTGTCCCACTGTTCAGCCCTTGGAGCCAGGAGTCCCAGTGGCCCAGCAGCCCCAGGACCCAAAGAAGGGACGGGTGCTGACCGTGGTGCTGAGGGCTCTGGCGCCCTCCCGGGAGGCAGGAGGCTGCTCCCCACAAAGGACCTCAGGGCCCCTTGCAGACTCTCTGGCTCCTGCCATCACAGACATCTCCCAAGGGTGAAGAGCTCTGTCCAACTCAGCTTGCAGGGGAGGCCTGGTGGACCTGCTTTAGAGCAGTGGATGGCTCAGGTGACTCATCAAACCGCAGGCGGAAGCTCTCCTGTCCCCATTTCCCTGGTGACGGAGGAGCATGGGGGAGAAGTGAGTGACAAGTTCCAAGATGCACGAAAGGCGCTGCCCGGTGCCCGTCTGTCCCCCAACCCCGCCGCACGAGCAGCCCATCGTCTCCTGGGGGCCTTGTTGCCTGAGTCAGTGTCGCTGAAGGCCGCGAGCGGGGGAGAGCTGGGTCCCGGGTTCACCTTGCTCCCTGCGGATGAGGGAATTGAGGCCCAGGTGGCTGGGTCAGAGACGGGACGGACACCCAAGAGCCCTGCACAGCGTCCGCCACCTGCACAGGGCATGACAGCCTTGAGGTCACTTTCTCATGAGTGACCTAGTGGCTCTGGTCCCTAGGGCCTCGAGCAGAGGCAGGCACGGGTGTGTGGAGTTGTGACACCCCGAGCTCCCACCACCGTGTTCCTTAGGCAGAGTTGCACCCCGCCACGGGTAACGGGGGGTGGCGACTTATCTAATGTCATCCGGGTCTCCTGACTCGACACTCAGTGCTGTGTTGGGTGCTGCACCCCCTCTGTGTCCTGCTGTGGCTCCCACTTGCTCCTGAACAATCATGAAACCCCTCGGCCTGGCCACTCCGGGTCCTGGAACCTGTTCTCCATGTGTTGTCCCTTCACAGGGAAAGCCTTGATGTCACTGGACTGTGTCCTCACACCCAGGCGCCCTGCGTTCTCGACTCCTGGGCGACCGAGTCATGGCCCTCCCCTGGACCAGCTCGGGGCCCTGTGGGTGGCCCAGCGCCTGCCTTCCCCTGGCTCCTGTCTCGTCCCCACCGATGTCTCCCTGGCTCCTGGGCCTGGAGCACCTCTCAGGGCCTGTGGATGTCCCCAGCAGCGACCCCGAGCCAGGGCTCCCTGTCTCTGCCTCCCCACTCCCTGCCACACCCGCCCTCCGTCCCTCCTGCACCCGGGGACCCTTCGCTGCCTCCTGAGCACCCAGAGGCTCGCGGCCGGGAGGACCCTCACGCCCCTGGGCCCAGCCTGGGAGGGGAAGCACCGCAGGCTGGACTGGCGGGAGGACCCGAGGCCCGGGGAGGGGACGCTGGCAGCTGCTCCAGAGCCAGCCGAGGGCAGCACCCGACTGGGCCCTGCTCCCTGGACGTGGGGGCGGAGCCTCTCTCCCCCGAGGGCACCAGGCCGCACCAGCCGCTCCTCCACCTCAGGGAGGTGGCCTGGGGGAATCCTCTCTGTAAACCAGGCGGACAGATGGCCTCCGCCCTCCCTGCCCCTCCTAGGGGCAGCTGGGCTGAAGCAGGACAGAGGCCCTGGAGGACCCGCCCTCCCTGCCCCCAGCGCCCCGCCTGCCCGCCAGGTCCCCTGCTCCGGCCCGACGGGATCCCTCCAGGATGCTGGTGCCCGGGCCAGGGGCCAGCCTCTCAGTCCTGGCCTGCCAGCCCCCCGTCCCTCCTGTCCCTGGAGACTCTCCCTCACTGCCCTGGCGCTCTGCACCAGCCGCCATGGCTTTCCCCACCGGCTCTCCCACCTGCTCGCTCGTGTCCCCGCTCCCCACAGATGTCTTTGTGCCAGCCCTGCGGGAGGCCACCATGCCGAGGCTGTGCTGGGCCCGGTCCCTGGTGGCTGGCATCCGCCCACCGGTTCCTCCTCTTTGAATCTGGGCCGGCCTCTGTCACTTCCTTGGCCAATAGAAGGTGTGGAGGTGACATCCTGGGACTTGCAGGGCCAGGCAGGTCACGATGCTTCGCGACTTCCTCTGGACTTTTGGAATGTCACCGCGGGTCACCAGCTGCCTGGAGAAAGTCCTAGTGTCCTGAGACGGCCTTGGCCTCTGGTCCACGCTGGGAGGACGGTCACCCGGTCCCCGGGAGATGGAGGAGCTCCACCGCCTGCAGCCGACGCAGCCACCCCAGCTGGGCGCCAGATGGGCCAGCGAAGAGAGGACTTGGACGCTCCACTGTCGTGAGACGCAGCTGCTCATGGGCCCCGGGATCTCCGGCCACTGAGCCCGTGGACTCACAGAACCAGGAGCTGAGGCAACTGTGTACTTTGATCCACTAAATCCTGTGGCTCATCCCGCCTGAGCGGAGCATGGAGCAGGGCCCAAGGCCCCTCCCCAAGCCTCCGTCCTGGGCGGCTGGACCACTTGTCCTGGCAGGTCATTGGGACGTGGTCCCCGGCGAGAGTCCCCATCTCAGCCTCCTGCGCACGGGGCAGGCCAGGTGACTGAACTCCGGCCACGATCATGCTCAGAAGTGACACCCAGTCCCTCCAGGCCTGCAGGCACGTCTGTGTGGCCGCCACACACCCTGCCTTCCTGGGCGCGCGCTGTGACCGCAGGAGCCATGTGTGCGAGATGAAGGCGCCTCTGTCCGTCTAGGCCCAGGAGCACCCTCCCTCCCACACCCACTGACCTCGGTCCACTGTGGGCTCCCACGTGCGGGTCCTGAGCACCAGGAAGGCAGAGCTGACCTCTGACCTGTGCGCACACGGGGGTTCTGCCGGATGCCCGTCCCCGGTGGACACTCAGTGATCACCTGTGAGTGGCGGCCTGGGGCTCCCCGTGACTGTCCTGCAGGGCTCTGGGGATGGCCCTTCACCCCAGGCTCGGCCCAGGAGGCTGGGTCCTCAGGTGTCAAACCCGAAAGGCCATCGGCCCTTTCCCCAGCACCTCCCCGAGGGCGGGGCCAGGAGTCCAGCTGGGGCCTCCCTTGGCCTTGGCCTTGGCCTGGTTTTCCCGTTTCTCTGGGGGGAGGGCGCGGCGGGCAGCGGCTTCATCCAGGCGGGAGCTGAAGGGCCGCGGGCTCCTCTGAGAGCCTTTGAATGTCCCCGTCTCACAGACAGCTCCTCGCAGCTGCGGGGAGCTCACACCCTCCCCGTTGGGGGGCGGAGGAGGATCTGAAAGGCTCTTCGCTGACACAAAAGCCGGCGGAGGACGGATGCGAACGACGACGTGGTGAATGCACGCAGCGGTGGAACCCTGGCCCTGCCGTATCATTAATCTGTCCAAGGCGGCTTTGATCTCGCGGCTTTAATTAACTCGTAATTATAACGGGTGCTCTCTGCCGCAGCGCATCTGGGACGCGGAGCCGGCGGCGCCCACCTCTCCGCCCCGCAGCTGCGCCTGCCCACGTGCTCACCCCAGGCCCTGGCGCGTCGTCACCGGCAGGTAGCCACGTGTGGCTGTGGCCACCAGTCCCTGGGCCCGCATCGGGCTGCCCGGGCAGCAGCTGTCTCGGGTAAGGTGGAGGTGGACCCAGGAGGTGGCGCCCCCACTCTCCAGATGTGGACCCTGAGGCCCAGGGAGTTCCGGTCACTTGCCTCGGGTCCCCCTTAGAGGTGGTTGCCGTGGGTCAACCTGCAGGCCCCCAGCTTTGAATTGGACCATGAAACGCAGCGTGTTGGGCGAAGGGTCAGCCGGGCATTCCTGGCATGGGGCTCTCAGCCACGCCGGGACTCTGTTCCTGCTGCCCCTGAGCCACCTGCTCGGCTCTGCTGGCCCCGCGATGGCCTCCTCTGTGGCCCTGCGCTGGGCCGATGTGATCTGCTCCCAGCCCTCGTCGGACCCTGGAGGAGACTAGGCCCAGGGGCAGGCAGCAGCTGGGCCAGCCTGGACCCTGCGTTTCTCACGCTCATCAGGACGCCCCGGGGGGCTGTGGGCTGGGGCTCTCCACCCCTGGACCCCCAGAGGCTGCAGGAAGGCGTGTGGCTTTGTCCCCGTCCATCCAAATTTAGAAACAGATGCGGGGAGCCACCTGCTCCACATCCAGCCCCGGGATCCTGAGGCCCAGGGACCCCCCTCCACCCCGTCTTAGGGAAGTTGCTTGACATCTCCCTGGAGGCTGGAAGGTAGGCAGGAGAGGCAGGCGACCAAGCAGACCCAGCAGGACCTTTCCTGAGACTTGGAGGCCGAGATCACATGCAGAGATCCCCTGCAGCAAAGGGAGGGGGATCCAGCACTGGAGGCAGAGTCTGAGCCCCTGGATCACGCTATACCTGAAGTTCACTCCATTTCAGACCCAGGAGTTGATTGAGTCACTGAAGTCCCTCTGACCTCGGTCAGCTGTGGTCTGCACCATGAGGCTCTCAATCCACTTCATGTTTTCTTCTATAAACCAATGTGTATTCCTCCAGAAGAAGCTAAAATTAAATGAGAATGTTTCAAATAGTGATTTTCCCTATTAAATTCTTTTTGGTATCACATGGTTAGAATCCATGGTGGATTCAGGTCTGAGGATCCCAGCTGTGTTCTCTCATCCCACCTGCACCCTCTGTTCCCAGAGCTCTGAGTCAGGAAGTAGGGTCTACCTGAAGTCTTGCTGTTGAAATGCTGTGTGACCTTGAGAAAGTCACGTTCCCTCTCTGGGGATCGGTCTTCTCACCTCTACTTTAGGCTGCTGGCCTCCCAGTCCTTCAAGCCCACTGTGCCCTGCAGGCAGCCCCCTCTGCCTGTCCTCCCATCTTCCACAGTCCCGGGCAGCTTGCCGTCCCCCGGGGAGCCTTGTGGCCCACCCTCCACTGTCTGGTTGGGCTCCTGCAGGCTGCTGTTGGCGGTGGAGGCTCCCTTTGTGACCTTGGCCGACCTTGGCCCTGCACCGCCCGCCCGTCCACCTGATGCTGGGGAATGGCCTGTGGGGAGCGGCCTCCCCTTGAGGTGGATTCTGGGGCCTGCGCTGTGGGGAGCCCCGGGCCCCTGTTTCAGGTGCCTTCCCCCCGTTCCTCAGGTGAGGCCCCTGTCCCCCCACCTCCCGGTCACTCTGTCCCTCATCAGTCCAAACAGCCCCTAAGACCTCGAACCAGAGCCAGCTGCTCCCTCCCGTCCCAGCCCAGGGCCCACTCCTCGCTGACCACAGCCTGTCTCATAACCTGCGGTGAGGCCCTGGGAGGGGACTCTGTGTCCTGCCTTTGCCCTGCAGCTGGCTCAAGGCCCGGCCCGAAGCCCACCCTGGGCAGCTGTGCGTGGCCATGTCCAGTGAGGGCCCTGACCCGCGTGGCTGGTCCCAGGAGGCGGAGGGGGTCTGAGCGCAGCGGGTGACGCCCCCGAGGGCAGCGTCACACTCCCGCCACGGCCGGAGCCCTCACTCCTCAGTGGGGGGTCCCCAAGCTCCTGGTGTCCCCAGACCACGCGCTGCGCGTTGGGCACGGCAGGTGATGACTCTGGGGACACCAGGCCAAGCAGCCAGGCGGGATCTGCAGGGCCAGGAGCCCGCTGCCCAGAGGGCCCACTGCCCGGGCCTGGACCAGCCCGTGTCCCTCCAGGTGCGGCCAGCCCAAGGACACGGGTGCAGGAGCCGAGAGGCCAGGGACACGGAGGACGTGCGGGGAGCCCTGGAGAGCGAGGAGCCCGACTGTGGGTGAATGTCAGGATTTTTGGACAGGAAATAAGTGCAATGCAAATGAAATGCAAAACTATGCAAATCACGGACATCAGTTCCAGTCCTGAGTCGGCAGCGGGGCCGGGGAGGGGAGGGCGCCGCAAGGCTGGTGGGGGGGCAGCCGTGCTGCGCTCCGAAGCCCTCTGTGACAGCTGCCAACAGGGGGGTCGGACAGGGCTGGGCGGGGCAGGGGACAAGGGTGTCCCTGACCTGGGGGTGGTGAGACTTGAGAAGAAGAGGCGGCCTCCGGGTAGCTCTGCAGGGCCTGGCCAGCCAGGTGCCTGGAGGCATTCTGAGCTCCGGCTGGGCCTCCCGCCTCCTCTCCTTCCCTTGAGTCCTGAGCTCTGTGTTTCTCTTGCCAACTTCTGACAGAGGCGAGTGCGAGGGACTTCTCCACCCAGGAGCCAAGACCCCGAGAAGGACAGAGTGGCACTGGGCTGAGCCCGGGGAGCCAGTCAGGGGTGAGGGTCGCGTCCCCTTGGCCCGGGTCTAGGGGAGCCACGTCCTGTGTCTGGATGGGCTCCCTGCAGCAACGAGGGACCCACCTGATCCTCAAAACGGGCGGGGACCCGTGCAAGAGCACCCAGTACTTAGACGTTGGACTGAATTTTATTTTTTTTAAGGCGCCAGGGGAGCAAAGAGAAGGAGGCAGAGATGAAGAGGAATGAAGGGAAACCTGGGGGCAGGTACGAGCGTGGAGCCACACGGAGGAGGAGAGTCAGGGAAGGAAGGTGCAGGCGGCACTGTGTGGTCGCTGTCCCCGTTCCACACTGACGCCGCAGGCAGAGCTGCCCACCAGCGTTTGCTGGTTGCTGGTCACTGGTGGCTCTGCTGAAGCGAGTGGACCTGGCCAGGGCAGGCTGCCAGGCAGCCCTGCTGGCCCTGCTGGGCTCTCTCCCCTGAAGGGGCCTGTCAGGGCACCCAGCTGGGCTCGGCTCCCTCCTCCAGCGGCCAGCTCAGCGACTGCCCAGCAGAAGTCGAAGATCAGGGGGAGACCGCAGCTCACAGCTCTTGAGACACAGCCTCCAACAGGCTGGAAATGGACTCCCACGGCCACGCCCAGGTTCAATGGTGCCTCCTCCTGGCGCCCAGGGCTGCAGAGTCCCCTGCGAAGGGCATTGGTCGAGGACGGTGGGGAACTCGGGCCACGTAAGTGCCCCCTCTGTCCCGTCCTCGCTGGTGATCTGGGAAGGAGGGTCCGTGGGAGGATCCCTCCAGCCCGCCCCATCCCTGGTCTCCGGGGCCCCTCTGGACTCTGAGCTCTTGCCTCTGTCCCTGCTCAGCTGGGCCCAGGAAGCGCCTCGGGGGCCCAGGCATCTTTCCCTGGGGATCGGTAGCTCCTCTCGCTCCCTAAAGGGCTGGACGGTGGTCAGCAGTGGCTGCAGGGGCCCCCTGTGCCGAGGGGAGTCTGTCCTGAATGGAGGAAGCGGTGGGTGTGTCTCGCCGTTGTCCGACATCGACGAGGCTTTTACAGATGGCTCCTTGCTGGGGAGGGCCACTCCAGGGATGGGACCAGCTCGCAAGCCACGTCTGCACGCGCTGAAGCCTGTCTCCACCCACCACCCGTCCTTCCTCCCCTCCACCCACCACCCACCCTCCCTCCATCCATCTGTCCTTCATCCGCATCCATCATCCATCCACCCTCCCTCCATCCATCCTTCCTTCCATCCATTCACCCACCATCCATTCATCCAGTCATCATCCACCCACCCACCCACCATCCATCCATCAATCCATCCATCTTTCCATCCACATCCATCACCCATCTATCTGTCCATCCATCCATCCATCCTTCCATCCATCCACCCACCCACCATCCACCCACATCCATTCATCCAGTCATCATCCACCCACCCACCCACCATCCATCCATCAATCCATCCATCTTTCCATCCACATCCATCACCCATCTATCTGTCCATCCATCCATCCATCCTTCCATCCATCCACCCACCCACCATCCACCCACATCCATTCATCCAGTCATCACCCACCCACCCACCCACCATCCATCCATCAATCCATTCATCTTTCCATCCACATCCATCACCCATCCACCTGTCCATCCATCCATCCATCCATCCATCCTTCCATCCATCCACCCACCATCCACCCATCATCCACCATCTACCCATCCACCCACCCACCATCCACCCACATCCATTCATCCAGTCACCATCCACCCATCCTTCCTTCCATCCATCCACTCACTCACCCTCCATCTGTCCTTCCATCCACATTCATCACCCATCCATCCGTCCATGCATCCATCCAGCCACCATCCACCCACCCACCATCCACCCACCCACCCATCATCCATCCATCAATCCATCCATCTTTCCATCCACATCCATCACCCATCTATCCGTCCATCCATCCACCCACCCACCATCCACCCACCCACCCATCACCAATCCATCAATCCATCCATCTTTCCATCCACATCCATCACCCATCTATCCGTCCATCCATCCACCCACCCACCATCCATCCACCCATCATCCACCATCTACCCATCCACCCGTCCATCCACCCACCCTCCATCCATCTGTCCTTCCATCCGCATCCATCACCCATCCACCTGTCCATCCACCCACCCACCCTCCATCTTCTCATCCCCGTGTGGACCCAGGGCAGCACAGAGAGGTGCACGGATGAACAGGACAGCCCAGCCCTGTGAGGGGCAGAGCCGAGAGGCAGAGCCATGCACCATTCTGGGTGCTGGGTGCAGCCAGGACAGAGCATGGGGGCCCAGTCCACCCGGACCTGTGTTCAGGGTACTGGCCTGCCAGGGTCTTCCCGGATATGAACCTCCAGGGCACCGAGCTCCGACGCTCTCCCCAAGGAATGGCCCCCGCGTCCTGCTGCACAGGCCCTGGTCGGATGTCAGGCTCCTGGGCTCCTACTGAGCCTGCCTGTGGGGAGGGGGCCTCTGCTTCAGCAGGACGCAGCCCACCCGAGACTCCTAGAGATGGTCCCTTCTCCTTCAGCCACAGAAACACGCACAAGTCCTCAAAGGTACACGTGTCACTTTAGGAAGTCCCTGAGCGCGCCCTCCCAGCCTCAGGTCAGGTCCTCTGGGGACGTCTCCAGCATCACCACAGAAAACTGACGCCCACGGGACGGGAAGGGAGTGCCACCCGCCACCCGCCGGCTTCCACCGCGGGAGATGTCGCCGCCCAGGCCGAGGAAGGGAGGCGGCCATTTCTCTCTGTAGCGGGAAGGAGGAGATCCCAGGCAGGAAGGAAATTTCACATCCAACAAGGGCCTCTCCGCCGTGGAGAACCTCCGTCGATTCATCACTTACCAGCGCTCCAGCTCCAAAGACGGATCGTGTAGATATGTAAAATAAGTGTAACAAATAAAGGAAATACATTGGAAATGTACCAGAATTGGCCAATTTTGCGATATTTCACCTCAATTTTATATGCTGTCAAATATACTTGAAATACATGTGCGCTAAGCATGACAAATATATAGAAACTAAAGCTCTATTATTTTGCTGTAATAGGCCAGGGGAATAGCTCTGAAATAATATTCTTCTGTCTACAATAAAGGCTTTTCTCTGACGCTATCTTAATGCTGCGAACAGAACCCACAGATCTCTCAAAGCTTCTCCCCTTGAATCACCACCCTCCTCCAAATCTAGCAGAGTCTAGTAACCACCTGGTGGGTGGGTGCAGACCAAGCCCATCATGCAGTGGGGCGAGGGGAGCCTGAGTCACAGTTCCAACTTTATAGGATTCTTATTATTCCACTGCACAATTCTAGCAGGTGCTATTACATTATAACCTAGGTTTTTGACCCTCCTTGAAATTGTACAGTGCACTACCTGTTCAGATGTACATGACCGCTCTGCATGGTGTAAAGGCCCTAGCATGTCGTTGGAACACAGTAGGCAATGGCTATGATTACCACGATGATTCTTACTCCTAAGCACAACTAGTCTTATAGTGTCAGGTTTGGAGCTGCCCAGCCGGGCCTGTCTTGCCCAGTGAATCAAGGAGGGCTTAGACAGAGCTCTGCCACTTCCTAGCTCAGTCCCCCTGGGAAAGACGCTCTCCCTCCTTGGTCTCCACCTCCTCCACCAAATGGGGGTAATAATAGAGCCCCTGTGAGGTTTGTATCTGGCAGTTGAAGTTTGGGTCTCAGTGGGCAGTGTCCACCAGGTGGCGGGTGTTGGGAACGCCAGCTTGCACAGGGAGGCTGGACAGGGCAGGGAGGGGACGCCATGAGGCTGAGAGTAGCTGGGCGCTGTGAACCAGAGGCCCACAGCACTGTGGACCCTGTTCGACAGGCTGTCGGTGGGAGGAGAGGACAGGGCTGTTTTTCCTGGAGCCCTCAAGGCGTGGACAGCCTAGGACAGAGCCCCACTGAACTTCAGAGCTGGGAGAGGCTGCAGAGCCCGCCCAGGTCAGGTGGAGGCCACAGAGTGAAGCCTGGAGCCTGGGCGTGGGGGAGGACTCCACAGGGGCCACGTCCACTCTAAATAGGGCCACACCCACGCCACGCGGGACCACTCCCACTCCACTCTCGGCCCCGCCTGCTGCGCACGGTGCCTCCTGAGCTGCGCTTGGAGATTTGAGGACAGCGCCCAGCTCGGAGCTCCGCGGGGAAGGGATGCGCACACCTGCTCCCCAGGTGCACGCACAGGTGAGGACGAGGGCCTGAGCCCGTCACGGGGGCTTACAGGCGGGGCCTCATCCTACACAGGGCCACAAGAAGAAGCTAGAGAGGTGACCGGCCCGCTGTACTGGGGCCCCCCTGGCATTTTGTGGACATCACAATGGTGCTGAAGCGACAGGACTGAGACTGCTGGCCTGGGGGACAAAGGGGAGAAGGTAGAGGGACAGCGATGTGTCTGAGTTGACAGTAAGTGGGTGGCGGGCGTTATGTTAACTTCTGTCACCGAACTCAGGGCAGCGTGTGCGTGTGTGTGCCAGTGCACGCGTGCTGGGGACAGAACCCAGGGTCTACTGCCCTACCAGGTGACCGTTTTCTGTCTCAGCTACACCACTGTGGGAAAGCGTGTCCGCGCTGCTGTTGATCTGCTGGTGACCTTCCTCCCCCGCCCCCCTCGCCCCCCCCCGCCCCCCCCCCCCCCCCCCCCCGCCTCCCCAGCCCTCTCCTCGCCCTCATCATGCAGACCCCCGCCCATCTGCACAGGAAGCTCCCCCAGGAAAAAGTCAAATTGCTCAGAGGATCCGTCTTTGCCTCCCAGGGGACGGAGGCCTTTTGAGTCACCCGAGTAGCCCTCCTCCAGGAAGCCTTCCCCCTGTGCCTGATCCAGAGGAAAGTCCCCTGTGGCTTTGAGCCTCCCCTGCCTCACCTCTCTGTGGCACCACCAACCCGTCCAGTGCACCCATCTTTCTTGTCCGCTCCCCCCCCCCCGCCGCCCCCCCCCCCCCCCCCCCGCTGTAATCCAAGCCCCATCAGACCTGGGGTTTGACTTGGCCCTGGAGGCTGCTCAGGCCACCTTTGCTGAGTGAACAGGCGGCCCTGGAGCTGGCATTTCCATCCCCCTCCCAGAGGAGAAAACTGTGGATCCTCTTGGTGATTCCTCTGAGCTCACAGGGCTGGCAAGGGGTAGAGCTCTGATCAAAAATTCACCTGACTCAAAAGACAGAGGCTGTGTTTACCATCTACTGGTAACCACATCTCAGGTGCCTTGTCAAGACTCTAAACTTGGGTGCGCATCAAAATCTGTGAAGATCACTGGGCTCCACACAACCCTATTTAAGCCAAATGGGTGCTTCATGGAACCCATTTTGAGAAACACAGCTGTATGCTATCTTCCCAAGATACTTCGATTAGCTGATTTTCTGATACTGTAACAAAATAACCAAGGCAGGCTAACTTGGTAAAGAAAAGAGGTTCGTTTAGTTTAGTTTTGGAGGCTGGTGAGGGCCCTGGTGAGGGACCTTCTTGGCCATGTGGCATCATGGTGGGAGAATATGGAGGGGTGAGAGGTCACAGTGTAAGACAGGAAGCCAGAAAGAGAGGAGGGGCCAGGCTTGCTCCTTTCATGACAACCCTCTCTCCAGAACCAACCAAGGGGTCTCACAAGAATAGAGCCCCAAATGACCTAAAGACCTCTAGACCTGTCTCTTAAAGGTTCCCCAATGCTCTAATCCCCATATTGGGGACTGAGCCTCGAACACATGAACCCTCGGGGGACATGCTAAATCATATCCAAGCCACAGCAGCACCGAAGCCCCAGGACATGGCTTCCTAAGTCCTCCCACGGGCTCCTGAGGTCACTGTCCATATTGCCTTCGTGGAGCTTACCTGTTTGGGTGGTGGCACCTGCAGCCTGTGTTCTTAGGAGCTGGCACCTGGCCTAGGGGTGAAGAGGGGTCAGCCTCTGTTGCTCACCTAGCAGGGCTGAGCCTGCTCAGAGCAGCCCCCATGTTGAGGAGGCAGCCAGAGCTGCAGCCAGGTGCACGGACTCTGGCCTCAGAGAGCCGATGGAGGTCTGGTCCTGGCATCTTTAGTCACTGTGTCACCCTGGGCGACTTATTTAACCTCTCTGGGCTTCCCTCCCCTCTCCATGGAAGGCCGGCTTCGTTGCACATGATTGCCTCCTGCATCGATCACCTCTCTTCTTCTTTTAGTAATGGAATTGCTGGATGTGGGCTGGGCACAGGATCACCAGGCTATAGACTACATTTCCCATAGTCCTGTGCGACTAGGCCAGGTCACGTGACAGTATTCTCACCAATAAGACTCAAGAGGAAGTTACAGATACTACTTCCAGGTCAAGTCCTTTCAAGAATATGGAACACCTTCCTTTCCATTCCCCTCTGCCTGCTGGTGGGAATGCCAGTCCAACAGGTGGAAGCCACACATGGGCAGCCCAGGGGAAGGGACCTTGTCCCTGGCCCTAGCAGCCCTGGATCAACTGTTAGAGGAGAGGGGACACCTGTCTTGTTTGCACCGTCCCTGTTTTGGCCTCTCTTCAGGCAGCGGATGCCATGTCTTCACTAAAACTGACTTTGGCAGCAGAGTGGGGCGTGCGTGGCCATAGCGAGGCCGAAGCCACCAAGCAGGCGGCGAGGCCTGTCCCTCGCGGGTTGGGAGGGAGCCCTCCTAACCGGCTGATGTCTGGGGCTGCCTGTGGGGCCTGGGAGAGCTCGGGTGCCAGTGGCATCTGTGGCCTTAGCGGGTGTGCTGAGGTTCCCAGGGGGGAGGCTGGATATGAAGGATGGTGTGTAGGAGGAGGACTCCGGAGCTAAGAAAGAAGAGCACAGGAAGGAAGGGCTGCCACGGTCACTGGAGTGGCCACCCCAGGCCTCTGTCCCTCGGGCCCTGGAAGCCTCCTCCAGGTTGCTGGATGGCGGGGCAGAGCACCCAGGAAGGAAGACAGGAGTTCCAGGACTGAACCCGCGTCTCAGAGAGACCTGGTGGCTTTGTCCAGGGAACCAGGAGAACATCCCAGCCCTCGACGGAGTGTCCTCACCAAAGGAACTAGGTTTCTCTGGATGAGTCGCGCCCCAGGAAGAGCCATTCCTGGCAGGGGCTCTATGTCGAGCTGGGACTCTCGGAAATGTGTGTCTGTGCCCTGGCCTGCTGGAGCGGGCCTCGGCTCACGGGTCACCTCCACCCTCACACTGCATGGGGAGAAGTGGAGGACCAGAGAGGTACAGAGGCCAGCCAAGAACACACAGCTCCACACACACAGGCTCACCAGGCTGAGCTTCATTTACACAAACTTCCAGGACCAGGTAAAATGGGAAGAAATGATGATTGTGAAAATAAAGAGTACAAGAGGGGCGGACAGTGAACCCACCTGGTGACGCCCGTCACACCTAATACCCCCCTCCTGACCCCACTCCCTCCGCCTCCTTCCAGAGATATGGAGGGTGTTCCAGCAAGACTGAGGGATGGGGACCTGGCGTGAGCCTCCCTCTGCCTGGATCTGAGTCCCGGCCAGGCCAGCTGTCCCTGTGGGAGCTCCTGCCCGTCATTCACTCCCGTGGGGCCCAGGCTCCTCACTGGTGACCGTGGTGCCCGCCTCACGTGGCAGGTGAGGCTTGCGTGGGGAGGGATAATGCGAGATGCTCACTACAGTGTCTGGCACCTAGTAGGTGCTCAGTAAGGGCCATTGTGCTGGGGAGCCTCTCTCTGCCCCTCAGGGGTGTCTACAGCGAGTCCCGCTCACCTCCACCAGAGGCCAGAGGTGGCCCTTCCCACCTCCTCACCACACACACAGGGTGGGGACAGACACGGAGGGCGTCTCCAGGGCCCACAGGCCTCTGCCCCCACCCCCGGCAGAAGTGTCCAAACTGCAGCGAGGCGAGAAGTGCCCTGCGTCCCAGGGAGGAAGCGTCTCTAGCTCAGGTCGCGACTCGGGTCCCATCACTGGCCCCACCCCATCTACTGCGTGAAGGGGGCGTGTTGTCCAGCCTCGCTGAGCCCCAGTTTCTTGTCACTGAGGCCACCAGCTTTACTGTCACGAGGTTCTCAGGGGGAGGCTTAGTTCAGAGTGCCCAGCGCGTGGCAGGTGCTGGTCAGTGTCCCTTGCCTTCCCCCAGGGCCCTCATTTCCCTCACTGGTCACTGTGCTGGCCACCCCCACCCTTTCTCCCGTTTCTTCCCCTGCAGTGAGCAGGTGGCCCCTGGCAGGGCCCCTGGTCCACAGCCACCAGATCTGCCCATTTCAACCCAAGGGACACAATGGCCAAAGAACGTCCCCAGTGCAGTGGGGGCAACGCAGATGGCGGCTTGGAGCCGCGTCCCCTGCGCTCACATCAATCTTTGGGAGGCCATTAGCAGGCCCTGCAGCCCAGAGACGATTTAAGAGGCGGGGATCAATGTTATTTTTTCCACATGCTGAATTCATAACGGTTTATGGCAAAATCGATGCAAATCTTCATGGATAAAGTGATGGCGGGTGCATTAGAGAATAATAAGGGGGTCAGCCTCAGCAGAGAGCCCGCAGGAGGGGGCAGGGCCCGGGAGCCACCTGCCCAGGGGTGGCTGCTGGGTTTGGTTCTTCTCCTGGAGACAGGACTCAGCCTGCCGAACGCACCAGGGGTAGGGGCTCAAGGCCGGGAGGGGCTTCCTGCTTCACCCTCGCGGTTTCCTGGATTCAGAAAGACCCTCAGAGTAGGTTCCATCGTCAGCCCATTTTACAGTTCAGGAAACTGAGGCTCAGAGGGTGAGCACCTGCCTGGCGTTACACAGCGGATCGAAGCCAGGACCTCTTTTCCAGAGCCCCAGGATTATCTGCTAAGCCCGAACTGACCTTCTGTCCTGTGGCTACCCCCTGCTCCTTCCACCCTCCCCTCCTGGCTGCAGTGTGGCTGGGAGTGCTGGGCTCTGCCATTAGCATCACCACACCTTCCCTGAGCCCAGGGGATCCTGTGTGTCCAGTGTGATTCTGTGACACTTCGTAGGGAGTGTTTGTTCTCCTGACTCCTCGTCCCGTTGTGAGCTACCCAAGGGTCGCACTGAAAGTCATCTTAACATCGACCTGATGCCACCTTCCATCCAGCCATGCATGTATCCACCCGTCCATCCACCCACCCACCTACCCATCCATTCATCCACCCACCCACCTACCCATCCAATTCATCCACCCACCCACCCATCTACCCATCCACCCACCCACCCACCCAGCCACCCATCCACCCACCCACCCACCTAGCCACCCATCCACCCACCCACCCACCCACCTACCCATCCATCCACCCATCCACCCACCCACCTACCCATCCATCCTCCCACCCACCCATCCATCCATCCATCCATCCACCCACCCACCCACCCATCCACCCACCCACCTACCCATCCATCCACCCCCCCACCCACCCACCTACCCATCCACCCACTCACCTACCCATCCACCCACCCACCCATCCACCCATCCACCCACCTACCCATCCACCCATCCATCCACCCATCCATCCATCCATCCATTTCCAGATGGTTCCAGGACTTGAAGAATGGTCAGATTTCTCCCTGACACATGCCACATCATGGATGATCCTCAAAGTCACAAGTTAGATGGGACAAGGCAGCCAGGGAAGTCCAACTACTGTCGGTCCCACCTCCCTGAGGCGCTCAGTCAAGCTCAAAGGGCAGAAAGTGGAACGGTGGCTTCCGGGGTTTGGGGGAAGGGGGAGTGGGGCTTGTTGTTTAGGGGTAGGGAGTTCCAACTCTGCAAGACAAAAACCCTGCAGATGGACGTGGTTCTGGTGCATCAGTGTGAGTGGACGCCCTGAACTGGCCACTGAAGGTGGGCACAGCGGTCAGCTTTAGGCCGTAGGCGTTTCACCTCCGTTAAAAATAATTGAATGTTTTAAGCATCGGAGTTCGAGGTGGGGGGCTACAGTGCCCCTCCCCTCCCCTCCTGTCCCCCCCAGCACTGCTCCTGCCCGCTCCTCAGGCCTCTCCAGGGCACCCAGGAGCGGAGGCTTCCGGTCATCACAGCAGTGTTCCTGGTGGCAGCTGCATGGGGAGGGCTGCTCTCAGAGCAGGCTCACCCAGGCCACCCTGGGACCCTGTGCCATGGCGTTGATCCCACTGGAAAGGAGACACCCCTGAGGCCCAGGGAGGGAGGGAACTGCCCAGGCGTCTTCCCGAGGCGGCCCCAGACCCGGGAGCCCTGGGCCCACCGGCCCTCACGGCTGCCCCACCGCCCTGGCACCCAACTCTCTGCAGATGCGTTGGGTGTTTCCACTCCCCTTGACCCAGGGTGGACACAGAGGAGGGCCCTGTAACTTAGGGGCAAACCTAAGGGGGTCCCCCTGTGAGGTCAGCAGTGTGACCGCAAGGAGGCAGGTTTTGAAAGGCCGCTGACCAAGGCTTTTTTGAGATTTGGCTCCCGGCGGGACCCTCAGACCAGCAGGGTGGGTCTCGGGAAGCGCTGGGGCTCCACCAGACTGGAGGTTTTACTGGGCTTAGGGCAGCGAGGGAGGGCTTGGGACAGGAGAAGGGGGTTTAGAGTCCCTTGTCCTACTGGGGTTGTCGGGGGAGCTGGCTGAGATCCAGGACTGGCCAGCAGACCCCGATGATTGACAGGCGGTTCCCCCAGTGCCCGATTGGTGTTTCTTTGGCACTTGTGGGTTGCGTGGTACTTTGTTCCTCGGCCACCTCCATCGACCTGACACCCCCAAACTCGGAAATCGATGGAATAACATTTTAAGGCAATATGTTAACACATCAAGTTTAACGCAAAAAAAAAAAAAAAAAAAAAAAAAAATCTGTGATGAGAAAATAGACTTTTAAATGAAGACGGGGCCCGTCCTCTGGTCCCACCCATGTGGCGTCTACTGCACGCTGTGGGGCCGTTGCTCACAGACCCTGAGCTCAGTCTGGTGTAGAAGCCTGTTTCTAGGCCTCTGTTCCTGTGTGGCCTTAGGCAAGTCACTTAGCTTCTCTGAGCCGCAATTTCCTCCCTGTAAAGGGCTCTTCTGAGAGGCCCACTGATAGTGCACCTGGGGATGGGCCGAGATACAGCGCGACAGGAACCCAGCGCAGCGCCTGAAGCGCGACTGATAGAGGCGAAGCTCTTGGGAGGTCAATTCCGATTCTGCCACCCGCCAGAAGAAAAGCAGGAGTTCAGCTGCGCCACCCAGGCCATCGGCTTCCCCTTTCCTCCTCTTGCTCCCCCTGACGTCTCTGGGCCTCAGCAGGCACAGAGGACTCGGCGGTTGCAGGTGGGACAGTGCAGAATGGGAGAGGGCTGGAAGGGGACGGTGTCCAGTGCTTCACAGCTGGCCAGCGTGGGGCGGCTGAGGCTCAGGAGAGGAGCTGCTCCTGGCCCTCCAGGTGGCCTCCTGCATGGACCACGGCAGACCTGGGAGAGAGGAGTCGGGGAACGGGAGCTGCTGGGTCCCTCCCCACAGCCAGGAGCATTCGGAGAGCTGGGGGCCCAGGGGCTGCTGGCCGCCACCCCTGGGCGCCAGGCTGGTCTTTTCATCCAGCTGTGCCAGCCGTTGTGGTGACTCCTGACCCTGGGCAGCAGTATAGAGATGGCCACTCCAATTCCCTGGATCCCCTCCAAGCAGCCCAAGGGACAGACCCAGCCAGTGGTGGCAGAAGAGAGGTGCTGTCCCTCTGGTCAGCTCACCCGTATGTAATTCCCAAAAGAATCTTGGGAGCCTAGAAGTGGCAATGTCTCCCGTCTGTGCCAGCGGGCAGCTGGGGCGTGGGGAGGGGGTCGTTTTAGGCTGCACAGGGCCTGGGGAGCGCTGCCGTGGCCACAGGGTCTGTGGGTGGCCGTTTGCTCCAACGCCCTGGGCTGACCGTCTGGCCAAGGTGGTGTGACTGACTTCTGGGACCTTGGCCCCCGTCCCCTCTCCTTCCTGCTGGATCAGAGAAGTGGGGAGAGGTGGACGGCATGGCCACCACCAACCACAGGGCACGGGACAGAGCAGGAGTCGGCTTGGTTCTTCCCAAAGCCTCAAGGTCGTCCTGAGTCACAGTGAATCTCAGCATCGCAGGGCATCAGGGCCGACACTGGCCGCTTTGCCTGTGTTCAGTGCCCACCCGCATGCATTCCTACTGGGGACACCAAGGCCGGAGCAGGAAGCAGCCCGCCCCAGGAGAGGCCCTGCCTGGTGGGAGGACTTTCATCCCGGGCTCTGCCTCCACCTTCCAGCCTCCGGGGGAGGCACGCCCCTCACCCCCACTCCTGCTTGGCCGTCACCGGTCACCCCTGAGGTCTCCGCCAGGCGTCACCTCTTCCAGGAAGCTCTCCCTGATGGCCACGCCCAGCCCCCCGTGTTCCCATGACGACCTTCACATCCTGGCAGGGTCGCAGCCCCGGGTATTCAGACGCCTGTCTCTCACAGTAGCGCACTCCGAGAAGGCAGGCAGGGTCTGTCTGTCTTGTTCACTGAGGCATCTTGACGCTCATCAGGTGGCTGGAACAGTGGTCACATGACCTGTCTGGGAACTTAGGGGTGAGCAAGCTGGGATATGGGTGTAGAAAAGCCGCCAAGGGAATTCCGGGCTCACCTTGCGCTAGCATTGCAACTCCACACCCTGCCTGCAGAGGGCGACACGGAGGGCTGTCTGGTGGTGGTGGAACTGGGGTGGCATGTGACATTTGGGGACGTCTTGGTGCTGGCATTGCAGCTCACAGTGACGAGGTACAGCCTGCTCCCAGGGTTCCTGAGACCCACATGGGCTAATTCAAAGAGAAGCTCTCCCGGGGCCCCAGCCCGTGGTTGGATGGTCAGTGGCGGCTGGACCCTGTTTATATTTTGGCTTCACTTTCTCCTCCTTCCTCCTCCCCCGTTAGTTCGATGGCTGTTATCACAGAATCAGGAGGAACACATCCCTGTGGCCCCAGGCTGGCGGGGGTGGGGTTGCTGCAGAGAGAGGAGGACAGAGAAAGGGGTGGGCGGCCTCTGGGGACGGACCTGTGGAGCCCAGGCCCTGGGGTTCCCAGTGCCCGTCGCATTCCCTCACCTTTATGACCTTCCCAAGAAAAAGACGGTGTCTTCCCGGCCCTCCCCACGGCGCCTGCTCCCGGCCGCCTCTGACCTGGTCAGGATGTAGGGTCTGTGCCTGTCCCACCTGCTCCGCTGGCCCTCTCTCCACCCCGCAGGCTGCGTGTCCCTCAGCCTCAGGGGGCCCAGTGCAGGTCCGGCTGGAGGCAGGGGCACAGTGTGGTGACCATCAGCAGACCCCCTTCCCTTCCTGTGGGGGCTCACTGTCCCCGTGCCCGGCTGTGGAACTGGACCACATGGTGTGCGCTGGCCAACGGGAAGTTGACCAGGTGACTGACTCAGTGACCCAGGGAAGCCTTACGAATGTCTGATGTTGGCCTGATTCCTCGGGCTCACAGAAGACGCTCCGGGTGGTGACGGTCCCACCAAATGAGGCTCCAGAGGTGAACCCAAGGGGTCAGACCTGAGCCCAGCTTCAGCCTTGCGTGGGGGCTGCCCAGCCAGGCCACCTGGATCAGCCAACCTGAGCCTCCCGCCTCCCACCAGCAGGGAGAGCCAGGGTCAGCACTGGGACCTTACCCTTCATGATGCGCCATTATTATTGCACGGCAGTGGCGCCTGGCGAGGGCAGAGGGCTGGGCCTGTTTAGACCAAGAGACCTGACAAGAACAACTTAGAGGATGAGGAGTTTATTTTGGCTCTGGTTTCGGAGGTCTGTGTTGGCCAGTCTGCGGGTCTAACGTCATGGCGGAAGGGCATGGCGGAGGGGAGCAGCTCAGGACACCCTACCTGCCCAGGGTACCATCTGTAATCTATATCGACGGGTAAACCCACCACTCGGGTTAAAGGTGTCACAGTCTAATTCTTTTACTTCTGAACGTTCTTGCCCTACCTCACCCCTGAGATTTTGGGGGACACTTCATGTCTAAACCATAAATAGAAACAGGCTGTGGTAGTCTGTGGTAGGGTGCCTGGGCCCTGTCTGGCCCTAAAACTTCTACTAATTTCCTCTGTGTTTGTCAGGTTTCTGTTACAGTGACAAAATGCCTGAGATAAAACAACTGAGCAAGAGTCAAAGGTTCATCAGACTCTGGTTTTCGAGGGTTTAGTTCCTGGTCGGTTCTACCCTCCCTCCAGCACCAGGGCTGGGGGCCAAGACTTCAGCAGCTGGGTCTCTGAGGGCCTCAGCAGGTTGTGCCGAGGCCCATGATGCTAATTAGGGTCCAGCCAAACGTCCCTACAGTTTAGAGGAATACTGACTCTGAAGCCAGCCCTTGCTGGTGGCATGTCGGGCCCCAGGTGACCTAAAGGCATTGCTTGAAGGGACTCTGCAAGGGTTAGGGTCAGGGCTGCAGGACGAAGTGCACAGAGCAGGGGGCTGTCACTGCCACCTCCAGACCCGCCAGGCCGCCTCTCCGTGGCTGAGGAAAGGAGGCAGGGAGCTGGCTTCAGCAGGTTCCGGGGGCTGCCGTGTCCCTGGCTTGGGCTGGGTCCCTCCTCCACCCTCCTCTTTCTCTCCCGGGGACAGGACGACAGGTGAGGGATGTGCTCTTCGACTCGCCCTCAGCACAACCCTCTCCTGAACCCCCCTCCTCCCCCTGGTGCCGGGGCAAAGACCCTTTTCCCAAGGAAGGCCTGGGGGCTTCCCGAGGGTGTCTCCTGGGGGAGCGTCCCCTGCCCTGCTCGTCCACATTCTCACATAGTCCCCCTAAAAGGGCATTTGCCCCCATGCAACCCACAGGCACTGAGGCTCAGAGAGGTTGTGCAATCCTCCCAGGACAATCAGCCCGAGAGTCGGGATTTGCTCCCCACTCTAAGCCCTTGCCTTCACCCTTCCACTTTGCCCCGACACCACCTGTTCCAAGGAGCACCTGGAGATGCTCCCTGGACCCGCCCTGCAGCTGGTGGCCAGTGGGCATCCCACCTGCAGGCAGGGGTCTGGCCACAAATCATCGGGACCTTTTTAGATAGTTAAGTCTTTCAAGTGACTGGGGAGACCCCCGAGCAGAGGGGGAGACCCCCAGGCTCAGCAGCCTCCCGAGCAGAGGGACAGCAGGCGGAGTCACCGGGGGACTTTACCCAGCGCCGCTGACTTCTCCGACCCCCAGGCTCCTCAGCTCTGAGGAGCGGCCCCGCCCCCGGCCCTCAGCCCCTTCTCCTGCCCCCTGCTCTGCCACGGAGCCAGCCGTCTGCCAGCAGTTGGGGGCCTGCAGGGAGGAGCACCCGGGGGAGAGAGGCCTGGCCAGTGTCTGGGGGAGACTCAGGTGAGGCCCAGCCCCACTCTGGGGTGACACCAGCGAGAGCGTGACCACGGGGCATTACGTCATTCAGTAACCAGGACCAACTGTGGCGCTCCCCGTTTCGTAATAGCTTTATTGAAGCGTGATTTGCACATAAGGAGCCGCCCCTCTTGAAAGTGGCCCGTCTGATGGATTTTGATTCTGATGTTCAAACGCACTCATAAAACCATCCGCACAAACAAGACAGTGCGCACCCAGGGCTCCCCAGAGCGTCTGCTGCCCCTCGAAATGCCGTCCTCCCTGTCCCCAGACCAGCCGGCTCTGCTTGCTGTGGCTGTGAGCATTTTCTAGAACATTCTGTAAATACAACTGTACAGTGTGGACAGGTTCTTGTGTAGCTCATTTCACGTTGGGTGTAACCTCGCGCCACGTTGAGCATCCGCTCTGTTGACTGGTGGCTGTTCCTCCATCTTGTGGCCACTCCAGGTGGCTGTGTCCATTGAAGGACACTGGATCCGTTCCAGGGTCTAAGATTCTGAATACAGCTGCTGTGAGCTCTCAGGTAAACGCCTAGGGATGGCGGGTCACGTGGGGAGGACATGTTTAAGAACTACCAGACCATTAGCTGAAACGTGGGCGCCCCTGGACACCCGGCCAGCTGCGAACCAGACCCCCAGTCGTGCCACACCCTCTCCGGTCCCTGGGGTGGTCGGTGTTCCCTGTTGATCTATCTCAATAGTTTTTTAAAGATCAATATTTTAAACGCGTGTTTCATCGCCGTTTCCCTGACGCCGGGTCATGTGATCCCCTCTCGTGGGCTTCTTCGACGTCCGCATCTCTTTGGTGAAACGCCTGTTCAGGTCTTTGGTCCCTTTTTCAACGGTGTTTCGGGGTCGTTGAGTCGTGAGTTCCCCGCTCTGCATGAACGTCCCGTTCAGCCTGTGCCTTCCCTTCTCTTCTCCTCGCAGATCTCTCGAGGAGCAGGTGGGTTTCATTTTGATGAAGTTGAACTTGTCAGTGTTCTTTGACGGGCGGGCGGGGCTGCGGACGTGTCTAGGAAATCTCCGTCTCCAGGTGTCTGTGAGCTCCTCTTGGCGCAGCGCGGGGTCGGCCTCGTGCATTCCTCACCTCTCAGGGATCCAGCTCCTGGCTCTCTGGGCCACTGTCTTGGAACCCACTGTTTTATTCATTGGGTCTGTTTTATGCTGGTGCCCAGGCGGGAGGTAGAGCTGGTCCTTCCCCCCCGGGTCTGAAGCCCCTTGTTGTGGGCATTATCTTATTCACATTGCTGCCCACGTCGTGTTGCGGAGACGGGGCTCAGAGAGGTGGAGCGGTTTGCCCAGCGTCAGCCCGCACAGGTGGTCAGCAGAGCTCCGCAGCCTGGTGCTGTCCACCGGACACCCTCTGACTCCAGGGACTGGGCGGGTCTCACTTGCTGCTTGAAGATTCAGAGCCTGGAACGCATCTTGGATCTGGGGTTGGCCGGACGGGGACTCTCCTCCAGTCTTACTGGCTTGGCTTTGGGACTCCAGAGCTAAGGTAGATTCTTGGAATTCAGCGGCCTGATCTGCCAGCTGGAAATTCAGTTCTGAAGTGAGGTGTGCACAAAAGCAACCCAGCCACAGCCTTCTAAGCCCTGGTGGGACGGGGTCCAACCCCAGACGACAGCTCAACAGCTGGGCCAAGGACTCTAAGAGCCACGCGCCACCCCTGCCCCTCGCGTGCTCCCTGCAGACGTCACTAATCAATGACACTCTCTCCTGCTCTTCATGGATGAACTCTTTCCTGCTGAGCTGGATTTAATCTCAAATTCCAATCTTTGAAAAAAAAACCTCAACTTTCCCGTCACCATGGGGCAGGTTGGCACAGAGCTGGCCAGATGCCGCCTGGCCTGGTACACACACCTCCCTGGACCAGGCTGTCGCCTCCTCCGAAGGCCATGCCTCGTTGTCTTCCAGTTACGGTGCCTGAAACTTTCTCTCAGGGGCAAAGGAATCCAGATGTCCCTGACGTTATGTTGTGCCCACGAGGCACCCAGACCAGACAGTCCCGAGTCCTAGGAAAACTGGCGTCCTTGAATCCAACGTGAAGGTGGCAATGGCGTCCCCACTTCATCGGGAGGGGTGTCTCCAGTTCCTGACGTGGGACGCGTGACCCCTTAGGTCCTCCTTCCCTTGATCTGGGACAGTTTTGTCAGTATCTTCCCTGAGATGTCAAATCGTGTGACCTGATTGGAACTCCGCGGAGGGAGGGGCTGTGCACCTGGGTCCTACCCGGGATTTCAGCAGCTTTTAGAGCGACATCTCGACATCTCGTTCACGCGGCTCACGGGAGAAAACAGGAGCCGTTTTCTCCTGACCCGGCCAGCCCAGAGCCCCTTCCCCATTCTGTGCGACTGAATCTGTGGGCCCAAAGCAGCACCCGCAGACACTGGCCCTGGCTTATCTCACCAGTCCAGCCTGGGATGTGGACAAAGGAGCCGTATTTTCACGCCAGCCCAGTGCCAGGCACACCCTGACAGACAGCAGTGACGGTATCCGTGACACTCTGCACGCTTGCTGCCAGCCCCGCTCTGCTGAAGCGCATCATGTATTTTAACTGATTTGATTCTCAGCAGCCCCCGAGGGAAGTCCTATATCATTCCCACTTTATGGAGGAGGAAGCGGAGGCCGGGAGGTTAAGGAGGCAGCAGGTGGCCGAGCTGGGACTGGAAGCCGCTCCACAGTCTGGGTGCCACCGAGTCCTGACGCTGTCCCGCGGCCCTTGCAGAAGATCTTCCTGGGAATCTGAGCTCTTGGTCTCAGGAAGGCTTCCCGGAGGTGGCAGGGGACGACTGGAGGTGGACAGGTATAGTGGACGGGCCTCTCCCCTGGTCCGGGCCTCTGGGGGCCTCAGCTGGAGGAGGCTCCTGGACTGGGGAGGGACAGGAGGGGCAGGTGGGTCGGAGACCCTCGCCCTCCCCCCTCCCGCTTGCTGCAGGTGGAGAGCTGGACAGAACCAGACCCGGCTTTACGCACCACCTGCCCCTCAGGACCAGCCACGCTCTGATCTTTAACTCAGAGGTCTACCCCGGGGCTGCCGTGTGGGCACCACGAGACCCAGGGCCCAAGAGGACAGCGCAGGTTTGAGGCCAGGACTCAGGTTGCACATTGGCAAAGCCACTTGCTCCCCTGCCCGGGGTCCTGGACACCCTCCTTCCTCCCTTACAGACCCCCTCAGACCTTGTGGTTTGGGAAGGACTGACTCCACCCCTGGTGGACACGTGATCTAGACTGAGCCAGTCACTGTAGGCTTGTCCTGGTCACTGACGTCATCCAGTGTCGGGAGCACGGCGCAGACTGGGCCCAAGTCAGGCCTGGGGTTTGGTAGAAAGGGCTTGTCTTTCTGTGGGTTGAACCCAGGAGGGGCAAACCCTGTGGCTTCTTGGAGTCTGTGTCTGCGGGCAGAAGGGGCGGGCAGAGCGGAGACCTGGGTCCAGCCACGCCGAACAGAGCTGGCTTCTCTGCCCGACACACCAGCAGGCTCTGAGGGGACTGGCTGCAGGTCCAGCTCCAGCTGGGACTTCCCTGTCTGCTGGGTGTCAGCCCGGGCCCGGGGGCCACGAGGGGACCGACCACCAGCCATGAAGCACAAACCTGGCCACACGCCAGACCCAGGGGTTCGCCGTGAATCTGGCACTGACCCTGCCCATGAGGAGCCCACGGCCTGGGGGACAGCTACTCCCAAGCTGGCAACTGATTTCCGCCGTGCGAGGCCATCAGAGCGGTGTACCCAAGGTGCCTGGGGCTCAGGAAGGGACAGGCCACCCTCCCCAGTGCAGGGAGGGAAGGGACTTCCGCGGAGAAGCGGTACCTGTGGCCACCTGGAGGAGCCTCAGGGTGGACGGTGGGTCCTGCCTCCCTGCTGGTCTAAGTCCTGCTGTCCCCTGGCCAGCTCTAAAGCATGGGGAAATCCTTGTCACCGTGGCTCGGTTTCCCCATCTGTAACAAGGGCGTCTACGCCAGGGGTGTGTCAGAGGTAAGTGTGGTGGTACAGGTGGCCTAGAGTGAGTGCTCAGGTGAAGGGAGACAGCGTACTGAAGTGCACGCCCGGCCGGGGGGAGCAATGACGGGCCTGGAGGTGGCCATGCCACTGGACCTGAGCCCAGCAGGGGCCAGCACGGCTCCCCGGTGGCAGGAGGACGGAGGGGAGCAGGGAGCAGGGCAGAGCATGTGCTGAGGCTCAGATGTCAAGACCTAGCTTGTCACCACAGTGTCCTGTCTTCACTCAGAAGGTGAGTCAGCAGCCGACTGACCCAGAGCCACGTGCCTGTTTGCCCAGCCCGTGGAGTCGCCGTCCACGTCGCGGGTGGAGTCACCGTCCACATCGCGGCAAACTCATCCGACGGGGCGGGTAGCTCTGCCGAAGCAGGTGTCGCTCCCTGGGCCTGGGCGTTAGGACCTGCTGCTCGGGAAGCTCCTGGGCAGGGCTGCCGGGGCACAGAGGGACCCCAGGGGCCCAGGCTCCAGGAGAAGAGGGCGCCAACGTCCCATTTACTTTGCTTTTTAGCGTGTGGCAAAGAATGACGTTCATGTCCCCAAGCTCCTGCCTCCGTGGGACCGTGCAGGACTCTGCGGCCGGCACCGCCCCACCCGGGCCTCGGCGCCCACCCAGCTCCGTGTGGAGGGAGCTGTCAGTCACCTGGAGGACTGGCTACCACGTCAGGCGCCCACTCAGACCCCCGCACCCCAACCCCCTGCGTGGCCTGGCCGTCTACCCCTGGATGCCCCCACGCCCGCTCTCCCTTGCCTGCTGGTGACATCCCCACTCACTCATTGTCCCCAGCCCAGGGTCTCGGCCACTCTGCGCTCCTTCACATTTCCTCACTACAGGATCACGGGCGCGCTTGCCACCTGTGCGCGAGGCCTGGGGACCAGGTACAGGTGGCGGCAGCTGTGGGCTGAGGTCACTGAGCAGCCTGGGCAGGCTGCCAGGCTCTGGGACCACAGGTCTGAGCCTTCCCTGGGACTGCTCCAGCAGAGGCTGGCAAGAGGCCCAGCACGGGGACAGGTGGGCCAGCAGATGGGGAGGTGTGTCAACCGGGTCCAGGACAGGGAGCCTGGAAGCCAGCCGGCTGGTCCTGGCTCCGGGGGTGAGCGTCAGAGGTGGGGTGGCAGCTGCTCAGAGGGGCCCTACCAGGCCTTCCTTCCCTTCTTCTGTGATATGTGCCCTCTGGGGACAGGAGCATGTCCCCTGGCCCTGAGTGGGGAGCTGGACCCTGTGGACATGGAGAACCAGTAGGCGGAGCGGGAAGAGCGAGCTCTGACCAGGAGGAGAGCTAATGCTCGCCTGGGAGGAGGGCGCCCGGGACTCGTGGACGGGCTGGTCCAGAGCAGAGACTGTCACTGGAGAATGTCACCGCCTGTCTCTGTGTGGCCCGCGAGTCTCACGAGGACCCACGCACCTCCTGAGTTGCCACGAAGCAGACACCTCCTTGACTTCTTTTAAGTAACCCCGGGGCCCACAGAGCCACAGCCATGGGAAGGGGGTCCTAGTACCCAAGCACCAAGTGCAGGTGGAGGTGAAGAAGCATCCGCCCAGCTAGCACCTGTGTCCGCCCTATTGGCTTCCTAGGGTGGCCATGACAAAGAGCCATGAACCGTGGAGTCTAAGCCAACGTTTGTTCTCGCACAGTCCTGGAGGCCAGAGTGGAGATCAAAGTCAAGTCGTCTGTGCCTTGATGCCTTTGGATGTGGTTCAAGGGAGTCCCCAAGGGTTCATGGGCTGCAGCCTTGGTCCCCAGCGTGGAGATGTTGGCAGGTGGTGGAACCCTCCAGAGGTGTGGCCTGGTGGAAGGTGGTGAGGCCGCTGGAGGTGCTGGCTTTGAAGGGTGGACACGGGTCTGGCGGAGCCAGTGAGTTCTTAAGGGAAGGGGTTTTGTACGGCAAAGGCCTCCCATGCACTGGCCCCTTCGCATTCCTACTGTTGGGTGTGAACTGATGAATGCGCCAATAAGAGTGTAAGTTATGGGTTATAGATGAGTAAGAAATATAGATCATAGATATAAGACTTTGATAAGTGAGATAAGACAATTATAAAGCAGGACTGCCACAGACAGCCCTAAGACTCCGTTTTGCTGCCTTCTATAAAACACTGTTGCGTGACCCATTTCTGAGAAACAGAAACGAAAGCTGTTTTCTTATCATATATTGTTTTCTGTTCTTTGTACCCCACAAATGTACTCAACCCTTTGAAGTAGATTCTGGCCCCCGCTGACCACCTGCTCGACCTCAGGGTGCGGTTGTCTCACACCTGCTTGGACCCAGATGCGACCAACTGAGTTGCAAGCTGACTGCTTGTTTCTTCCTTCTGCGACCTGTGTGCTTGTTAACTGGAAAATTCCAGTCCTGCTTAGGGCTCCCAGTCCTGCTAGCTATTGTTCTAGCTTCTGTGACTGGCTTACTCACGTGATGCCAGGAAAAGTCCCTGAGCTGTGGTTTTCACCTTTAAGTTCCCAGGACACAGACCGGGAAACTGCTCTTCTCCCACAGAGCTTCAGTCTCTGTGGGCGAGTGACAGTCCCGGTCCAGGTAAATAAAGCTCTCTTTGATTTGCATTTGGACTTTTTCTGAAGCAGTTCCCCATAACACTACAGCCATGTTGTCATGCAGCTGAGGGGGCCCTCACCAGAGGCTGAAAAGATGGGGCCACCTGATCTTGGATTTTCATTCTCCAAAACCGAGCTAAGTAAACCTTCTTTCTTTATAAATACACAGCTGCAAGTATTTTGTTGTAGCAACAAAAAATGGACCATTATGATTGGCATTCCTTAGCAAGCTCATGTTCTTGATAATATTTGCAAAGGCCTTATTTCTAATTAAGGTCACATTCAAAGGTCCTGGGGGTTCAGAATTCAGCATACCTTAGCGGGGAGGGGGACACAATTTAATCTGTAACATCCACCATGGCCAGGCCAGGTGACAGACACCAGAAGAACATACCGGTTGCCTGGGTGACTTTGCTCTGCCTCTCCTCTCTGTCCTCTGATGGAACGTCCCTCCCTCACCCTCTGCTAGCCCAGATCCCAGGTGTGCTGGGGACCCCACGTCCCTCCACCCTCGGCGAGCCTCGGCCTCACCTGCCTGGTCAGCCCCTGATGGGGCTTCCGCAGCTCTTCAGTTACCATAAGGGGAGCAGTTGGCAGAATAAATCTCCCTCCAAAATTAATGTAGCTCAGGAAAAAAGGACATTTACTCATTTCGACTCCTGTTGCAAGACTCATAAGTGAATAAATCCAAAATAAACGTAACTGGGATGAGGGGAGAAGTGGCGATAAATGCGATCCGTCGCCCTAAATGAAGACAGAGGCTCCCAGACAATATTAAATCCCATCCCCAAAGGCTCATTTCATCTCAGACCCAGATTCCCACAAAATCGAGTTTTCCAGCCGCGCTCAGCCCCGTTCTGCGGCTCCCCGCTCCAGCGGCTCCCTCCCCGTGAACAAGCCCTGGCCCCCTTCCTGCCAGTCTCCTGGCCTCAGTCCTGCAGGGGGAGGCTGCCGTCAGCGTTTCTAGCCCAAGAGGGAAAAGCTGTGGCTGTGGCTTGAAGGTGTCCCCCACGTTCATGTGCTGACCTTCACAGGGCTGAGGGGGCACCTTGCAGCAGCGCCCAGGGGCCCAGGCTCTGCCCCGTCGTGGTCAATGCTGCTATGGTTTGAGGCTGGGGGTCCTGAGAGTGGGCTCCTCACCACCATGAGTTCAGTCCCTGGTGTGCGCGGGCTCTCCTGCCCCTCCACCTTCCACCATGGGATGGAGCAGTGAGGAGGCGCTCACCAGATGCAGGCACCTTGGACTTGAGCTTGGACCTCCGACCTTCAGGTTTTCATAGACCACCCAGCGCTGGGCCTTCTGTTACAGCAGCACAGACCGCCAGGCCGCCTGGTGTGCCGAGGTGCAGGCAGGGCCCTGCAATGCGCCCTGTGAACTCGTCACTGTGGACCTCATCCTGGACACCCAGGGGCGGGGGAGCTTGGAGTGGGAATGCAGAGGAGGAGAGCGGAGCCTGTTCCTAAGACAGCCCCTGAGTAGGGAGGGAGGACCTGTCCCCTAGCCAAGGAAAGTCCTCCCCCGCTGTATCAGTCAGGGTCCCTAGAGGAGCAGAATCAACAGGAAGTAGAATTAAACAGGGGGACTCATCAGGTTGGCTCACACGACCAGAAGCTGGACAGTCCACATGGCCATCCGCAGGTTGGAGGACCAGGAGCTGTGAGTCCAAGAGGCTGAAGCCCCAGAACAAGAGCCATCAACGGTGCCACCCCCGTCGGAGACCGAGGGCTTCTGGAGAATACGCTTGGGAGGAGGGAAGAAGCAGGCGGCCGACTGGAGCTGGTCTCTGCTGCTTCCTGATCTTCCACCTTCTATTCCTCCAAGTCGCCATCCTATTGGTCGGTGCTGCCCACAATGAGGGGGGTCTCCATTTCAGTTGGCTATCCCACATGCCAATCATCCCTAGACACACCCTCCCAGACACACCCACGATCCTCTGCATCTCTTCATCCAATCAAGTGGACGGTTCACGTGGACCTTGCACTGTCCTCGCACAGAGGCAGGTGCAGGGGACACAGGGGACTCCATGCCAAGCACAGAGCGGCACAGGCAGGGCACCAGAACACACTGGGCTGACTTAGGCTGCCCTCACTGACCTGCCCCCTGCCCTTGGCTGCACCCGCCTGGCCATCTGCGGTACCTGCACAGGCTGGGCTCAGTGTTCACCGTCTTGATGGCTGGACAGAACCGATGGAGTTGGAGCACGTGGTGAAGGGTCTGGGGGAACCAGCGAGATCCCTGACGGAACTGACAGATGTCCGTCTCCAGGGCCAGCAGTTAAGTCTTGGTGGCAGACGTGCCCTTGGCAATGGCAGGAAGCTGTTACCTGTGCGGCTCCAGCCAGTCACCCGGGTCTGGGCCCCGGGGTGGGCGTTGCCGGGGCTGGTGGGGCTGGTTGTCTTTTACCCACAGCAGCAGGGCCAGGTGTTGGCGCCCACTGCCTGCCAGCTCCTTTCCTCGGGCCCTTCATTGCGGGCCTCTTGTCTGAGCACCACCTGTTGGCCCCGCCCTCCTTAGTGGAGCTGGGTGGCTCTGGGGACCTGAAGCTCCGTTCTGGGGTGGGGTGCTGTATTTTAGTCTAGTATGTTGCACTAGAGGGAAAACGTCCTTTATATGACGTGGAGTAAAATCTGTGTTACATGGCACTTATTTTACATCCCGTCACATCACATCCTGTTCTGTCACATCATGTCAGTCATCACTGCCAGATAATCCCACTGCACCCTGCTGGGGGCCATCTCAGACCTGAGATGACAGCTCAGAGAGATAAGCGACCCGCTGTGCCCCAGCCAGCGGCGGGCGGCGCTGTGTGAGCGCAGGGGCAGGAGGAGGGTTTGGATCCCCGAGTGTCCTGTGCCAGGGTGGGGGCGCAGGCCCTGCTCCTGGCTGCGGGGTTCCAGTCCTGTCCGCACGGCGACTGGGGCTCATCACAGCCTTCGCCACGTGCATCTGCAGAGCAAGGCTCCACCCGGGGTCAATTATAGGGAGGGTCAAGCACCTGCAAATGGCTTGGGACGGAGCCCACCCCGCGGGGGCTGCTGGGTGAGGGCAGTTGGCGTCAGCATGCAGATGTGACTGGGCAGTGCCTACAGGCCTCACCTTTCTGGAGAGGGGCCAGGTCTGCCCTTGGCCAGACAGGAGATGGTTTCCACCAAAAAGAAAAGCAAATTAGTCTTGAAAATGAGGTGCCAGGTGAGCCGAGGGCTCTGTCAAGGTCAGAGCCGGCCAGCGCTTCTGTCCAGCCCAAGCCCTGGGGTGGGGGCAGAGTCCAGGAAGCCACCTGACCCTGACTCCCCTCTGGTTCTCCAAAGACCCCTTGCGGCTCATGGGGTGACACAGGTGGCTGCCCACTGGGCACAGTCGCCAGGATCTCAGCCCTAATCACCACGTCCAGCTCATTAAGCCAGCCTGCCTTCCTACTGTGGTTGAAATTCTCGTACATTTTTACAGCTCAATGGTTTTTAGTATACGCCATGGCCACAATCAATGTCTGAACATTTCATTGCTCCAGAGGGAAACTCGGTGGCTTTGGGCCATCGCGCTCGCCCCCACCGCCCCCAGCCCTCCCCCCACAGCCCCGGCAACACCCCGCTACTTTGTGTCTCCACACGGCCTGCTCCACGCCGTCTGTGTCCCCGGGACCACTTCGGTACCGACTTCTGGGTTTATTTTATAGACCCCCCATGGTCAGAGTGAGGAGGGGGCTCTCGGCTGGTCTAGCAAATGCTTCACGTCTCCAGGGGGAAAGTGAGACCCAAAGAGGGGTGGCCACCCAACCCTGGTCAGGGGGAGGATAGGGACTCCTGGGTCCTGGTGTCCACTCTGACCTGCTCTTCCTCCTCTCCCCGGCAGCCTGGGTTGGGAACAGCTGGAAGATCAGACCCCTGACAGCAGTGTCCTTTGTGGGGGGAGCCACACAGCAGCACTGTCCCTGGTCCATCCAGGTACACGCCTGTCCCTGAATCCTCCCACCCACATGTCTGTCTTTCCACCCATCCCCTGTCCATCCATCCATCTATCCATCCATACATCTGTCTGTTCATCCATCCATCCATCCATCCACCACCTGTCCATCCATCCATCTATCCATCCATACATCTGTCTGTTCATCCATCCATCCATCCATCCACCACCTGTCCATCCATCCATTCATCTACCTGTCCATCCATCCATTCATCTACCTGTCCATCCATACATCTATCCATCTATTCATCTGCTCATCCATCCATCCACCTGTCCATCCATCCATCTATCCACCCATCCATCCATCTGTTCGTCTGTTTGTCCATCTATCCATCTGCCCATCCATCCATCCATCCATTTACCTGTCCATCCATCCATCTATCCATCTATTCACATGTTCATCCATCCATCCATCTATCCATCCATCCATCTGTTCGTCTGTTTGTCTGTCCATCCATCCATCTGTCTGTTCATCCACCTGTCCATCCATCCATCTATCCACCCATCCATCCACCTGTCCACCCATCCATCTATCCGTCCATCCATCTGTTCGTCTGTTTGTCTGCCCATCCATCCACCTGTCTGTTCATCCACCTGTCCATGCATCCACCTGTCCGTCTGTCCACCTACCCACCGTCATGTCACCTGCGCATGCTCACTGTGGACAAGAACCCAGCAGGCTGTGTTCCACAGGGGAAGACCCAGGACACCCAGCTCTTGCCGCTGACAGACGACAGACACAGGAGCAGCCACACAGAGGACCTGTCCTGTGGCACCTGGTGGCGTGAGGGAGAGGGAAGTGCGGGAGGTGACCCGACTGCAGGGGCTGCTCCTGCAGCCTGGGGGACGGAGAAGGCGCTCAGCGGGGACTCTGGTGAGAGGAGGCAGCTGACCAAGTGACGAGCACTCGGAGAAGAGGGACCTGGGCTGGGGACTGAAGGTGGCGTGTGTGTGGGGGAGACCGGCGTAGGCAGGAGCATCATGGGATGGGATCGGGGACAGGAGGGAAGCCTTGCTGTCCCCCGTCCCATGGCCATGCTATTGCCCTGTCTCCCACGCAGGTCTGGAGAGCAGCATCCAGATCCTAGGGGCCACGGAATGTCCGGGGACAGCAGGGCTGGGTTGAGCGGCAGTTCTCCACGAGTCCCCCTCCCCCGTCTCGCTGAGAGCCAGTCTGCGCAGACGGGGGTCGGGTGGGAGGCAGCTGGGGGCGTCGGGGAGTGGCCCTGGGGAAACGGGGCAGAACACAGTCACCAAAGCCCCGTCCCCCCCTCTGGGTGTCCTGCATGCCCTTGTCCCGTCTCTTCTCCTTGAGACCACGTTGTTGGGGAGACAGGGCTGTGTGCGATGGCGCGAGCGTTCTAATTTTAAAAAATGTGTCACTCTGCAAGCTGTGCGTCCCTTAATCAGGTAATTACGTTACGATGGAGTGGAGTTAAGAAGGGAAGGGAACCGCCAACCCCTGAAATCTCAAACAAATTTCTCGAGGAGAATTAATTTGGTCAATGTTTGACTTGAGATCAGAAACATCTTTTGTTTCTCTTTCTAAATGACAAAAGGGACACAAAAAAAGGTAATGATTTGCTATTAGTCAATCTTCTTTGAAACGAGTTCCCCATCCAAGGTGGCCAGGGAAGCGGCCAGTGTCAGGCGAAGGGCTGGGGGCACAGGGTGGGACGGGGTGCAGGGCCCAGGCCGAGGCTCAGCCCGGGAGCTGGGAGCACGTGCTGACCCTCTCTCTGGGAGTGGCAGAGCCAGACTACACCCCAGGGACCCCCGCCCTGCACCGCTCCAGCCCACCATCCCCTCCTGCCTGCTGCCTCTGCCCAGGCCTGGGGTGGGCCGGGTGGACCCACAGGTCAGGCGCGGCTGACTTGTGACAAGATGTCTTGACAAGTGTCTGTGACATTGTCACAAGATCACGTTACAGTGAGGATGCTGCTCTCTGGCACTGGGACAGCCCTCATCACCTGCTGCGGTCCAGCAGTAAGTGCCTCTAGAGTCGGCGCAAGGTGCACAGGGCCCTGAGAACATTCCCACCCAAGGAGGGGGGCTGGCCGCTGGTCCCATGATGCTCTCCTGCAGTGGGCTGTGTGGGTCAGGACCTGTCACTGTAACAAAATACCAGAGGCAGCTAACTTACACAGAGAAAGGGTCCTGCAGCACCTCAGCACCTCAGCACATGCTCTGCCACCCAAGCGGCTCTGGGTGGGGTGTTCCTGCGTTTCCCAGCTCGGTGCTTCCCCAGCCTGTGGCCGCAGGGGACTTCCTGCCTGTCCCTGGCTGAGCGACTGACACTTCCCCAGTGGAGGGTTGGATTCCTCCTGAGGGACCCTCAGTGCTTCTCTCCCCGGGAAGCTCCTGTTGAGAACTGGTGACAGCTGGTGACACAGCCACCCCCGCAGTGACCCGGATGCCCCCGGTTCCCTGTGAGTTTCCAGACAGGCTCCGAGACGCAGTAGAGCCAGCCGCTCCCGCCCCTCTGGCTTGTGGGCCCTGCTCTGAGACTCCCTGCCTGGACTTGCTAGTGGCCGGACCCGGGGACCCTGATCTTGCGGTCCCTGTCCAGACCTGCAGGCCCTGCTTTCCCTGGGTCTGGCCTCTGCTGTCCCCTGCAGGCCCCACTTCCACGTTCCCCGAGCCGCATCTTCCCGCCCAGGCCCTTCCCCAGCCTCAGGCCCCGCGAGGCTCAGGGACGCGCCTTCCTGTGAAAGCCTTCTCCTCTGCGGTCGCAGCTGGACGTCTGCAGCAGGGGAGTGTGGACGGTCCTGGTCGTCAACCATCTGCCTGTGAAACCCTGGATCCCTTCCCTTGGATGAAATCTGTGACTCCTACGGCAGAGGGTCCTGGGGAGGGGGCGGGTGAGGCGCAGCCGGCCCACCTCCCCACCCAGGGGTCCCGGGTCTGGGCAGCTCAGAGAAGGACCCTACGGCTGCCCCTGCTCCCTGGTGTCCCCTCTCCCACGCGGGGACCCCTCTGGCCCGGGGTGCCTTCCCTTCCTCCATGTCCCCAGAGCCTGCTGTGGCTGTCCAGGGGCCACCAGGGGTCCTGCAGCACGTGGAGGTCAGGGTGGGCCTGGCCCGGCCCCCCATGCTGGAGGTGGGTAGCAGGACGTGCTCTGGCCGGAGTGGGGTGTCCTGTTCTTCTCACTGTTCCCCAACCCCCCAGTCAGGCCTGAGCTGCGCCCCTGCCCCCAGCGCCTGGGGCCAGGCCACTGTCCACACTGGGAAGCCTCCCGCAGGCTGTGACCTGCCAGATGAAGGGGCGCCCATTAGCTGCAAATTAGCACCATTACTCAAACCCAGAGCCCCGTCAGGGACACAGGGGAACCGCGGGCGCCCGGTCTGTGGGCCCGCGTGTCCTTGCTTGGTGTTTTAATAATCTCCAAAGGTGTTTTTTAATATAATAATAATAATGATGGTGACCAGAGGACACTGTGGGCTTGTCTCCCCGGGGCCTGCGGGCCTGGTTCATGGGCACAGTGGGAGAGCCTGGGGGGGGGGTAGTGCTAGAATCATCGCAAGAACAGCCACAGACCAGGGACAACCGGCATTCTTCTGTGTCCCCTGCTTCTAGAATTGTGCTGCCTGCTTGAATCCCCTGCTCAGATCCCAATGCTTTAAAGAGCGAGGTGGATCCAAGACTCCCGCGCTGACCCTTTTGGGATCTCCCCGAGATGCTGACTGAGCCTCTCCTTTTCCTTTGGAAATGGTCCCCTTCCCGCCAGTCATCCAAGGTTTGTCAGAAGAGGGAACAATCTTATATTTAACAGAGCCCTCTCTCCAGAGAGAACTCTTTGGGAGCAAGTGACATAAATATTTAAATCAAACTGCCTCAAGCAACCACCTCCATAGACAATTTGTTAGACACAGATATGGGATAGAGCTTCAGGTCAGGTTGGATCCAGGTGGTTTTTAAAATATTGTCAGGATGATATAAAAATATAAATGGTTTTTTAACCAGTCCCTAATTTTAAAATAGTGATTTTTCTTTCCCTGTTGCCTGGTCCTGCTGTGCTCTGTCTTGACTCTGTCCTCCTTTGGAGACTGTCTCTGTCCTGTCGTGAAGGCAAGGTGGCTGCCCACCTCCAGGCTTCCCTTCGGCCTCCCAGTGAGAAAGCACTCTCCGTTTCCCAAGGACCCCATTGTGGACTCCCATTGGCTCAGCTCGGGTCACGTGGCACTTCTGAACCAATCAGCATGGTCTGTTGAAGGAGTCGCTCTGATTGGACAGGCTGGGACCACACCCCCCCATTCCTGGAGCAAGGAAGGGGAGAGTGCCCTCCAGCCACGTGGACCGAGAGGACAGGCCGGTTAGGGCCCTGGGCAGCAGGGCTGCCCTTCCAGAGGCCAGGAGGTGTCCGGAGGCCCAGCCAGAGGGACGTACCGCACTGGGATGGCAGCTCTTGGCCCCACCCCTGCTGCCCCTCTCCGGGATGCAGATCCAGGCTGCTCTGCCCTGGGCACAGCCCCCCACCAGGAGGCGCCCTTAGCAGATGGCTGCCTGCGGGCCGGGTCCTGGCACCAGTCAGCAGACGGGCAGGAGGCACAGATGTTGGGCCACGCGGTCCAGCCCTGGCCGGGCTCCCTCCGTGGAGCGGTCAGCTGGCCTTCCTGGGGACTCGCCAGCTCCTGGGTAGCGGAGCCCCACCGAAGGCGAGATCCTCAAGGGCCAGGGCTCTGCTGGGTCACCTTCTTATTCCAGGACCAAGGGCAGCGCCTGGGTAGACAGCTGCCTAAGTGGAGAACTTCCCAGTTGGCTGGTTCTGACTTTCAGACTCGTCCTTGTATGTGTGTATTTATCCAGGATGAAGCTTTGGGGGTTTCCATCCCTGGTCAAGACCACTCAGAAAATGAGCTCCATGGTCAATGACTTCTCCAAGTGCAGGAGTCCTAGAGGATAGCTGAGCAGAACCATCACCTCCCATCTGCTACATACTCTGTCTCTATTGATATGGCCAAGACCTCTCATGGTGGAATCCCTGTATCCCATTGGAACCCCCCAGACTGTTCCTAGAAGCCCTTTGTTTTCCACACATCCTATCCAAGGCTTTCCCGCCCTTACTTGTACGGTTGACTCTTTGTATGTCTCTTGACACCAAGACGGGAAAGGTAATGGCCTAGAAGCTGGGGATGGGGGAATGAAGCCTTTTGGAGCACTTCCTGTGGGCCAGGCAGTTCACACGCGCTCAGCTACTTACCTCTAACCACCCCGTGAAATGGGTACAATTGCCCACCATTTATAGAGGTTAACACTGAGGCTCAGAGAGACTCTTCATCTGTAAAAGTCACACAGCGGAGAAGGGGTGCAACCAGGGTTCAAAGGCAGACCAGCTGGTGAGGCAGGGCCTGAACTGAAGGCGAGGCAGCCGCGTCCCCCAGG